>NC_134360.1:244761576-244904076 GCF_048569485.1 Anomaloglossus baeobatrachus
GATGCCAGACTTGTGTGAGTCATACAGCTCGTTTAAGCGCACCCTTCTCTTAGCAAAGTCTATGACAATTCAGACACGCTGTGCGCACGTTGCTTCTTTTTTCCTTGCAGTTTTTGGTGCAGAAATAATAAGCAGCATGGCAATTGTTGATCCGTTTTTTCTTGTGTTTTTCAGCCCTTCCACCCATTGAATACACCAAACATACGTTTTTTTGTGCATCATTTTCTGCTCCATTTTTCGGCCACAAGGTGCGTTTTTTAGGTCCAGAAACTTTCTGTGCACATACCCAAATAGTCCTCCTCTCCCAGGGGCCCCATAGCACCACAGGAGATCCTCCAGGGTCATCCAGTGCTGAATTCCTTCATCTCTTATAGTCCAATAAATATATTATTAATTCCCTTCAACACCCAACTATTTGGAAAAGGGAAAATGATCCTTCGTAGATAAAGATGCTAATAGGTTCTTTATAACCGCAGAGCAGATGCAGCGATTATTACTTGGAGGAGGATAAGTCACTGAGCGCAGGATGAACGCTCTGTCCTAACTTGTCTGTGACATTACAGAAGGGAGAGATCTGCTCCGATTCCCCTTCACAGGAACTCACATGTATCTGTGTCTGGTGCTCCCCGTCCACAGCCGTCCTCTCTCAGAACCACTCCACGCGTCCCTATAATACACGCATGTAAAAAACGGAACCGGTGTCATCAGTGTTTTACCAGATAAAGAAAGAATGAAATAACAAAGCTTCTCCTACACTGTGCAATGTTAAGCTCATACAGCCCATGGATGGCACAGATTATACACTGTCATCCTTCTGCTGCACACGATTTTCATAGACTCGTAAAACTTCACTTGTGATCCGTGCTGCCATTAATAACCGGACATATCTCGTAACTAGTGATGAGCGGGCACTACCATGCTCGGGTGCTCAGTACTGGTAACTAGTGATGAGCGGGCACTACCATGCTCGGGTGCTCAGTACTGGTAACTAGTGATGAGCGGGCACTACCATGCTCGGGTGCTCAGTACTGGTAACTAGTGATGAGTGGGCACTACCATGCTCAGGTGCTCAGTACTGGTAACTAGCGATGAACGGGCACTACCATGCTCAGGTGCTCAGTACTTGTAACTAGTGATGAGCGGGCACTATCATGCTCAGGTGCTCAGTACTGGTAACTAGTGATGAGCGGGCACTATCATGCTCAGGTGCTCAGTACTGGTAACTAGTGATGAGCGGGCACTACCATGCTCAGGTGCTCAGTACTGGTAACTAGTGATGAGTGGGCACTACCATGCTCCGGTGCTCAGTACTGGTAACTAGTGATGAGCGGGCACTACCATGCTCGGGTGCTCAGTACTGGTAACTAGTGATGAGCGGGCACTACCATGCTCGGGTGCTCAGTACTGGTAACTAGTGATGAGCGGGCACTACCATGCTCGGGTGCTCAGTACTGGTAACTAGTGATGAGTGGGCACTACCATGCTCGGGAGCTCAGTACTCGTAACTAGTGATGTGCGGGCACTACCATGCTCGGGTGCTCTGTACTCGTAACTAGTGATGAGCGGACACTACCATGCTCAGGTGCTCAGTACTCGTAACTAGTGATGAGCGGACACTACCATGCTCGGGAGCTCAGTACTGGTAACTAGTGATGAGTGGGCACTACCATGCTCAGGTACTCTGTACTCGTAACTAGTGATGTGCGGGCACTACCATGCTCGGGTGCTCAGTACTGGTAACTAGTGATGAGCGGGCACTACCATGCTCAGGTGCTCTGTACTGGTAACTAGTGATGAGCGGGCACTACCATGCTCGGGTGCTCAGTACTGGTAACTAGTGATGAGCGGGCACTACCATGCTCGGGTGCTCAGTACTGGTAACTAGTGATGAGCGGGCACTACCATGCTCGGGTGCTCAGTACTGGTAACTAGTGATGAGCGGGCACTACCATGCTCGGGTGCTCAGTACTGGTAACTAGTGATGAGTGGGCACTACCATGCTCGGGAGCTCAGTACTCGTAACTAGTGATGAGCGGGCACTACCATGCTCGGGTGATCAGTACTCGTAACTAATGATGAGCGGGCACTACCATGCTCGGGAGCTCAATACTGGTAACTAGTGATGAGCGGGCACTACCATGCTCAGGTACTCTGTACTCGTAACTAGTGATGTGCGGGCACTACCATGCTCGGGTGCTCTGTACTCGTAACTAGTGATGAGCGGACACTACCATGCTCGGGTGCTCAGTACTCGTAAATAGTGATGAGTGGGCACTACCATGCTCGGGTGCTCAGTACTGGTAACTAGTGATGAGTGGGCACTACCATGCTCGGGTGCTCAGTACTGGTAACTAGTGATGAGCGGGCACTACCATGCTCGGCTGCTCAGTACTCGTAACTAGTGATGAGCGGGCACTACCATGCTCGGGTGCTCAGTACTCGTAACTAGTGATGAGCGGGCACTACCATGCTCGGGTGCTCAGTACTCGTAACCAGTGATGAGTGGGCACTACCATGCTCGGGTGCTCAGTACTGGTAACTAGTGATGAGCGGGCACTACCATGCTCGGGTGCTCAGTACTGGTAACTAGTGATGAGTGGGCACTACCATGCTCGGGTGCTCAGTACTGGTAATTAGTGATGAGTGGGCACTACCATGCTCGGGTGCTCAGTACTGGTAACTAGTGATGAGCGGGCACTACCATGCTCAGGTGCTCAGTACTCGTAACTAGTGATGAGCGGGCACTACCATGCTCGGGTGCTCAGTACTCGTAACTAGTGATGAGCGGGCACTACCATGCTCGGGAGCTCAGTACTCGTAACTAGTGATGAGCGGGCACTACCATGCTCAGGTGCTCAGTACTGGTAACTAGTGATGAGCGGCCACTACCATGCTCGGGTGCTCAGTACTCGTAACTAGTGATGAGCGGGCACTACCATGTTCGGGAGCTCAGTACTCGTAACTAGTGATGAGCGAGCACTACCATGCTCAGGTGCTCAGTACTCGTAACTAGTGATGAGCGGGCACTACCATGCTCGGGTGCTCAGTACTGGTAACTAGTGATGAGCGGGCACTACCATGCTCGGGTGCTCAGTACTTGTAACTAGTGATGAGTGGGCACTACCATGCTCGGGTGCTCAGTACTGGTAACTAGTGATGAGCGGGCACTACCATGCTCGGCTGCTCAGTACTCGTAACTAGTGATGAGCGGGCACTACCATGCTCGGGTGCTCAGTACTCGTAACTAGTGATGAGCGGGCACTACCATGCTCGGGTGCTCAGTACTCGTAACCAGTGATGAGTGGGCACTACCATGCTCGGGTGCTCAGTACTGGTAACTAGTGATGAGTGGGCACTACTATGCTCGGGTGCTCAGTACTGGTAACTAGTTATGAGCGGGCACTACCATGCTCAAGTGCTCAGTACTGGTAACTAGTGGTGAGCGGGCACTACCATGCTCAGGTGCTCAGTACTGGTAACTAGTGATGAGTGGGCACTACCGTGCTCGGGTGCTCAGTACTGGTAACAAGCAGTTGGATGATCATATGTGCGTGCCTTGAGTACCCAAGTATAATGCGAGTCAATGGGGAACTCAAGCATTTTTACGAGTACAGAGCACCTGAGCATGGTAGTGCCCGCTCATCACTAGTTGCGAGTACTGAGCACCTGAGCATGGTAGTGCCCACTCATCACTAGTTACCAGTACCGAGCACCTGAGCATGGTAGTGCCCGCTCATCACTAGTTACAAGTACTGAGCACCCGAGCATGGTAGTGCCCGCTCATCAGTAGTTACCAGTACTAAGCACCCGAGCATGGTAGTGCCCGCTCATCACTAGTTACCAGTACTGAGCACCTGAGCATGGTAGTGCCCGCTCATCGCTAGTTACGAGTACTGAGCACCCGAGCATGGTAGTGCCCGCTCATCACTAGTTACCAGTACTGAGCACTTGAGCATGGTAGTGCCCGCTCATCGCTAGTTACGAGTACTGAGCACCTGAGCATGGTAGTGCCCGCTCATCGCTAGTTACCAGTACTGAGCACCCGAGCATGGTAGTGCCCGCTCATCACTAGTTACCAGTACTGAGCACCTGAGCATGGTAGTGCCCGCTGATCACTTGTTACGAGTACTGAGCACCCGAGCATGGTAGTGCCCGCTCATCGCTAGTTACGAGTACTGAGCACCTGAGCATGGTAGTGCCCGCTCATCACTAGTTACCAGTACTGAGCACCTGAGCATGGTAGTGCCCGCTCATCACTAGTTACCAGTACAGTACTGAGCACCCGAGCATGGTAGTGCCTGCTCATCGCTAGTTACGAGTACTGAGCACCTGAGCATGGTAGTGCCCGCTCATCACTAGTTACCAGTACTGAGCACCTGAGCATGGTAGTGCCCGCTCATCACTAGTTACCAGTACAGTACAGAGCACCCGAGCATGGTAGTGCCCGCTCATCGCTAGTTACGAGTACTGAGCACCTGAGCATGGTAGTGCCCGCTCATCACTAGTTACCAGTACTGAGCACCCGAGCATGGTAGTGCCCGCCCATCACTAGTTACCAGTACTGAGCACCTGAGCATGGTAGTGCCCGCTCATCACTAGTTACCAGTACTGAGCACCTGAGCATGGTAGTGCCCGCTGATCACTTGTTACGAGTACTGAGCACCCGAGCATGGTAGTGCCTGCTCATCGCTAGTTACGAGTACTGAGCACCTGAGCATGGTAGTGCCCGCTCATCACTAGTTACCAGTACTGAGCACCTGAGCATGGTAGTGCCCGCTCATCACTAGTTACCAGTACAGTACTGAGCACCCGAGCATGGTAGTGCCCGCTCATCACTAGTTACGAGTACTGAGCACCCGAGCATGGTAGTGCCCGCTCATCGCTAGTTACAAGTACTGAGCACCCGAGCATGGTAGTGCCCGCTCATCACTAGTTACGAGTACTGAGCACCCGAGCATGGTAGTGCCCGCTCATCACTAGTTACGAGTACTGAGCACCCGAGCATGGTAGTGCCCGCTCATCGCTAGTTACAAGTACTGAGCACCCGAGCTCATCATTACGTGTTTTATATGAAATTGGGGCCTTGTGTGACGTGGTGTTGCACATTGCTGGGTGCTGGACGCAGGCTGCTCGTTAGTTGAGCCTTTTATTGTGCCTGTGATGTTATTGGATGACATTTATAATCTGGACAGTGAAATAAATTATGGGCAGACAGTTGGGAGTATCGGAATTAACCCCCTGTGCTTTGTGTTTCCCTCGCCCTCCTCTCTCCGCAGGGACACAGTCTGCTCTACGCGCCAAAGCTGCAGAGCCCCGTCCATTCCCCATTAGACGCGTCCCTGAGATTTGTGCCGGGCGATCTCCGTCTCACAGCGGATTATGGTGCCGGGGAACTGATTTCACACTGGGCTCATCCCCTGGAGATGCTCAGTTTTGGTCGAGTTATTGTCACTTTACATCATCGGGGGAGGAATCAAGGTCGGATCCGCAGACAATTACCAGACGGAATATTACAATATGGGAATGTTTGCCGGGAGGACACATTGAAGATTTCGGAGGAACCTGATGGTAGAAGGAGCCGAAAAATAAAGACTTCTGCAACAATCACTGGAAACTGGTCTGAAGTCATCAACCCTACACTGAATACAGGGACGAAATCCGGCCACAGGCAGAAGAGCGAGGAAGAAGAAGGTCACCGTGAGTGTCTGATTATACGCGGAATTGTGATCTGTGAATTACAAGTGCATCGCAATAATGAGAATATCAGCAAAAAGATCATTCATTCAGTAATTCAATGCAAAAAGGGAAACGCATATATTCTATAGAGTCATTACACACAGAGGGATCTATTCCTATATATTATATAGAGTCATTACACACAGAGGGATCTATTCCTATACATTATATAGAGTGATTACACACAGAGGGATCTATTCATATATATTCTTTAGAGTCATTACACACAGAGGTATCTATTCCTATATATTATATAGAGTCATTACACACAGAGGGATCTATTCCTATATATTATATAGAGTCATTACACACAGAGGGATCTATTCCTATACATTATATAGAGTGATTACACACAGAGGGATCTATTCCTATATATTCTTTAGAGTCATTACACACAGAGGGATCTATTCCTATATATTCTTTAGAGTCATTACACACAGAGGGATCTATTCCTATATATTATATAGTCATTACACACAGAGGGATCTATTCCTATATATTATATAGAGTCATTACACACAGAGGGATCTATTCCTATATATTACATAGT
The DNA here is from genome assembly GCF_048569485.1 of Anomaloglossus baeobatrachus. Lineage (NCBI taxonomy): Eukaryota > Metazoa > Chordata > Amphibia > Anura > Aromobatidae > Anomaloglossus > Anomaloglossus baeobatrachus. The sequence continues at coordinate 244,767,863 of NC_134360.1, forward strand.
CATTACACACAGAGGGATATATTATATAGAGTCATTACACACAGAGGGATCTATTCCTATATATTATATAGAGTCATTACACACAGAGGGATCTATTCCTATATATTATAGAGTCATTACACACAGAGGGATCTATTCCTATATATTATATAGAGTCATTACACACAGAGGGATCTATTCCTATATATTATATAGAATCATTACATACAGAGGGATCTATTCCTATATTTTATATAGTCATTACACACAGAGGGATCTATTCCTATAGAATATATATATATAGGAATAGGAATAGATCCCTCTGTATGTAATGATTCTATATAATATATAGGAATAGATCCCTCTGTGTGTAATGACTCTATATAATATATAGGAATAGATCCCTCTGTGTGTAATGACTATGTAATATATAGGAATAGATCGCTCTGTGTGTAATGACTATATAATATATACAAGTAAAATATATCTTTGTACCGTGTTTGGCTAACACGGTACAAAGATATATTTTACTTGTATATATTATATAGTCATTACACACAGAGCGATCTATTCCTATATATTACATAGTCATTACACACAGAGGGATCTATTCCTATATATTATATAGAGTCATTACACACAGAGGGATCTATTCCTATATATTATATAGAATCATTACATACAGAGGGATCTATTCCTATATTTTATATAGTCATTACACACAGAGGGATCTATTCCTATATATTCTATAGAGTCATTACATACAGAGGGATCTATTCCTATATATTATATACAGTCATTACACACAGGGATCTATTCCTATATATTATAAAGTCATTACACACAGAGGGATCTATATCTATATATTAAATAGAGTCATTACACACAGAGGGATCTAGTCCTATATATTACATAGTAATTACACACAGAGAGATCTATTCCTATATATTACATAGTCATTACACACAGAGGGATCTATTCCTATATATTATATAGAGTCATTACACACAGAGGGAACTATTCCTATATATTATATAGAGTCATTACACACAGAGGGGTCTATTCCTATATATTTTATAGCGTCATTACACACAGAGGGACCTATTCCTATATATTCTTTGGAGTCGTTACATACAGAGGGATCTATTCCTATATATTATATACAGTCATTACACACAGGGATCTATTCCTATATATTATATAGTCATTACACACAGAGGGATCTATATCTATATATTAAATAGAGTCATTACACACAGAGGGATCTATTCCTATATATTACATAGAGTCATTACACACAGAGGGATCTATTTCACGTGTTTATTATATATTATATAGAGTCATTACACACAGAGGGATCTATTTCACATGTTTATTATATATTATATAGAGTCATTACACACCGAGGGATCTATTTCTCATGTTTATTGTATATTATATAGAGTCATTACACACAGAGGGATCTATTCCTATATATTATATAGTCATTACACACAGAGGGATCTATTCCTATATATTCTATAGAGTCATTACATACAGAGGGATCTATTCCTATATATTATATACAGTCATTACACACAGGGATCTATTCCTATATATTACATAGTCATTACACACAGAGGGATCTATTCCTATATATTATATAGTCATTACACACAGAGCGATCTATTCCTATATATTACATAGTCATTACACACAGAGGGATCTATTCCTATATATTATATAGAGTCATTACACACAGAGGGATCTATTCCTATATATTATATAGAATCATTACATACAGAGGGATCTATTCCTATATTTTATATAGTCATTACACACAGAGGGATCTATTCCTATATATTCTATAGAGTCATTACATACAGAGGGATCTATTCCTATATATTATATACAGTCATTACACACAGGGATCTATTCCTATATATTATAAAGTCATTACACACAGAGGGATCTATATCTATATATTAAATAGAGTCATTACACACAGAGCGATCTAGTCCTATATATTACATAGTAATTACACACAGAGAGATCTATTCCTATATATTACATAGTCATTACACACAGAGGGATCTATTCCTATATATTATATAGAGTCATTACACACAGAGGGAACTATTCCTATATATTATATAGAGTCATTACACACAGAGGGGTCTATTCCTATATATTTTATAGCGTCATTACACACAGAGGGACCTATTCCTATATATTCTTTGGAGTCGTTACATACAGAGGGATCTATTCCTATATATTATATACAGTCATTACACACAGGGATCTATTCCTATATATTATATAGTCATTACACACAGAGCGATCTATTCCTATATATTACATAGTCATTACACACAGAGGGATCTATTCCTATATATTATATAGAGTCATTACACACAGAGGGATCTATTCCTATATATTATATAGAATCATTACATACAGAGGGATCTATTCCTATATTTTATATAGTCATTACACACAGAGGGATCTATTCCTATATATTCTATAGAGTCATTACATACAGAGGGATCTATTCCTATATATTATATACAGTCATTACACACAGGGATCTATTCCTATATATTATAAAGTCATTACACACAGAGGGATCTATATCTATATATTAAATAGAGTCATTACACACAGAGCGATCTAGTCCTATATATTACATAGTAATTACACACAGAGAGATCTATTCCTATATATTACATAGTCATTACACACAGAGGGATCTATTCCTATATATTATATAGAGTCATTACACACAGAGGGAACTATTCCTATATATTATATAGAGTCATTACACACAGAGGGGTCTATTCCTATATATTTTATAGCGTCATTACACACAGAGGGACCTATTCCTATATATTCTTTGGAGTCGTTACATACAGAGGGATCTATTCCTATATATTATATACAGTCATTACACACAGGGATCTATTCCTATATATTATATAGTCATTACACACAGAGGGATCTATATCTATATATTAAATAGAGTCATTACACACAGAGGGATCTATTCCTATATATTACATAGAGTCATTACACACAGAGGGATCTATTTCACGTGTTTATTATATATTATATAGAGTCATTACACACAGAGGGATCTATTTCACATGTTTATTATATATTATATAGAGTCATTACACACCGAGGGATCTATTTCTCATGTTTATTGTATATTATATAGAGTCATTACACACAGAGGGATCTATTCCTATATATTATATAGTCATTACACACAGAGGGATCTATGCCTATATATTATATAGAGTCATTACACACAGAGGGATCTATTCCTATATATTATATAGAGTCATTACACACAGAGGGATCTATTCCTATATATTATATAGTCATTACACACAGAGGGATCTATTCCTATATATTATATAGAGTCATTACACACAGAGGGATCTATACCTATATATTATATAGAGTCATTACACACAGAGGGCTCTATTCCTATATATTATATAGAGTCATTACACACAGAGGGATCAATTTCATGTGTTTATTTCTGTTAATGTTGATGATTATGGCTTACAGCCCATAAAAACCCAAAAGTCATTATCTCAGAACATTAGAATATTATATAAGACCAACTGAAAAAATGATTTTACACTCAGAAATGTTGGCGCCTACTGAGAAGACTGTATAGTAAATGCCTCAGTACTTGGTCGGCTCCTTTTGCATGAATTCCTCTATCAATGCGACAATATGGCATGGAGGCGATCAGCCTGTGGCACTGCTGAGGTGTTATGGAAGCCCAGGTTGCTTTGATAGCCGCCTTCAGCTCGCCTGTATTGTTGGCTCTGGTGTCTCTCATAGATTCTCTATGGGGTTTAGGTCAGGTGAGTTTGCTGCTAATCAAGCACAGGGATACTGTGGTTAGTAAACCAGGTATTGGTAGTTTTGGCAGTGTGGACAGGGGCTAAGTCCTGCTGGAAAATGACATTTCCATCTCCATACTGCTTGTCAGCAGAAGGAAGCATGAAGTGCTGTACAATGTCCTGGTAGACGCTGCGCTGACTTTGGTCTTGATAAAACACAGTGGAGCTGCACCAGCAGATGACATGGCTCCCCAAACCATCACTGATTATGGAGACTTCACACCAGACCTCAGCAGCTTGGATTGTGGCCTCCACTCTTCCTCCAGACTCTGGGACCGCGATTTCCAAATGAAATGCAAAATCTACTTTCATCTGAAAACAACACCTTGGACACTGAGAACAGCCCAGGTCTTTCTCCTTGGCCCAGGTAAGACGCTTCTGGCGTTGTCTATTGGTCATGAGCGGTGACACAAGGAATGTGACACTTGTAGCCCATGTCCTGGACACGTCTGTGTGTGGCGGCTCTTGAAGCGCTGACTCCAGCAGCGTCCACTCCTTGTGATTCTCCCCCACATTTTTGAATGGCCTTTTCTTAATAATCCTATCAAGGCTGCAGTTATCCCAGTTGGTTGTGCACCTTTTTCTACCTCACTTTTTCCTTCCACTCAACTTTCTATTAATATGCTTGGATGCAGCACTCTGTGAACAGCCAGCTTCTTTAGCAGTGACCTTTTGTGGCTTACCCTCCTTGTGGAGTCTGTCAATGACTGCCTTCTGGACATCTGTCAAGTCAGCAGTCTTTCCCATGATGGTGTAGCCTACTGAACCAGACTAAGGGACCATTTTAAATGCTTAGGAAACCTTTGCAGGTGTTTTGTGGTAATTATTCTAATTTTCTGAGATAATGACTTTTGAGTTTTCATTGGCTGTAAGCCATAATCATCAACATTACCAGAAATAAACACATGAAATAGATCCCTCTGTGTGTATTGACTCTATATAATATATATGAATAGATACCTCTGTTTAGATACCTCTGTTTGTAATGTATCTATATAATATATAGGAATAGATCCATCTTTGTGTAATTACTTTATATAATGTATAGAAATAGATCCATCTATCTGTAATGACTCTATAATATAAAGGAATAGATCCCTCTGTGTGTAATGACTCTATATAATATATAAGAATAGATCCCTCTGTGTGTAATGACTCTATATAATATATAGGAATAAATCCCTCTGTGTGTAATGACTCTATATAATATATAAGAATAGATCCCTCTGTGTGTAATGACTCTATATAATATAAAGGAATAGATCCCTCTGTGTGTAATGGCTCTATATAATATATAGGAATAGATCCCTCTGTGTGTAATGACTCTATATAATATACAGGAATAGATCCATCTGTGAGTAATGACTTTATATAATATATATAAATAGATCACTCTGTGTGTAATGACTCTATATAATATATAGGAATAGATCCCTCTGTGAGTAATGACTCTATAATATAAAGGAATAGATCCCTCTGTGTGTAATGACTCTATATAATATACAGGAATAGATCCCTCTGTGTGTAATGACTCTATATAATATATAGGAATAGATCCCTCTGTGTGTAGTGACTCTATATAATATATAGAAATAGATCCCTCTGAGTGTAATGACTCTATATAACAGGGGTGGGGAACCTTTTTTCAGCCGGGGTCCATTTGGAAATTTCTACCAAGCTTCGGGGGCCGCACAAAATTATCAATGTGAAAATGACCCGGCTATATTTGGTCAAACAATGAATTAACTGACCCCTACTGTGGCGGCCGGAGCGGCTTCTCTGTGGTGCGGCTGTGGTGTTTGATGATACTAATCATGTGTCTTCTCACAGCTGCTTTTTCAGGTTTGTCTCTGTCTGCAGCACAGTCAACTCCTTGTGATAATAAGATTGGTAAATCATAAACCTCACATAACAGACACTGTATATACATGCTGGGAGATGCTGGAGGCACATATAACACATAGGAAACACTGGGACTGCTGTATATACATCACAGGAGACGCTGAAGGCACATACATCACTGGAGGTCCTGGGGGCATATACATCACATAGGAGACACTGGGACTGACATATATACATCAGATAGGAGACACTGGGACTGCTGTATATACATCACAGGAGGCACTGGGGGCACATACATCACATGAGAGGCTAAGGACATATATATGCCTCCAGCCCCTCCTGTGATGTAAATGCCCACAGCCCATCCTGTGAGGTAAATGCCCCCAGCCCCTCCTGTGATGTATATCCCCCAGCCCCTACTGTGTTATGTATGTCCCCAGTGTTTCCTGTGATGTATATGCTCCCAGCATCTCCAATGTGATGTATAAGTCACAGGAGACACTGGGGCATACACATCACAGGAGACGCTGGAGGCAAACACTAGAGGGGCTGAGGGGGTATACACATCACAGGAGACGCTGGAGGCAAACACTAGAGGGGCTGAGGGGGTATACACATCACAGGAGACGCTGGGGGCATATACAGCTCAAGAGGTGCTGGGGGGACATACACAATTCAAGAGGTGCTGGGGGTCATACACAACACAAGAGAGGCTGGGGGCTCAGACATCACAAGAGCGCTGAGGGCACAGACATCACTGAGGGCACAGACATCACAAGAGGGGCTGGGGGGCACAGACATCACAAAAGGGGCTTGAGCATAGACATCACAATAGGGGCTTGGACACTGACATCACTGGGGGGCAGAAACATCACTGTGGAGGCACAGACATCACTGGTATGACTGGGGGCACAGACAGCACTTTCAGAGAACAGACATCACTACTAGGGGCACGGACATCACTGGGGGAACACTACACTGGGGTTGATACACAGCATTGGGAGGGCACAGGGCATGGGGGGGCTGCACAGCACTGAGGGGGATGCACACAGCACTTGCAAAGCCCTGACATCAGTGGGGGGACACAAACCTGGGGTGATACCCAGCATGCAGGGGACACAGCACTGAGCGCTGCACACAACTCTTTGGGTGGTACACAGAACTGGAAGGACACAAAGCACTGAACGGGGCATGAGGGCAGGCACCGGACACACAGCCTTGGAGAGCAGGCGCCGGACACTCAGCGCCGGAAGGCAGAGGGGCGGGCACACAGCTCCGGAGGGCAGCGGGGCGGGCACACTGCTCCGGGCAGCACGCTGACACTGGACAGCGGGATAGACCATTTATTCACACAAGCAGTGCATGGGGTGATTTAAAGAGTCGGCAGCCCCAGCACTGCAGCCTCCGGGAAGCCCGGGGGTTGCATAAAAGGTCAGGTTCCCCACTCCTGCTATATAATATATTGGAATAGATCCCACTGTGTGTACTGACTCTGTATAATATATAGGAATAGATCCCTCTGTGTGTAATGACTCTATATAATATATAGGAATAGATCCCTCTGTGTGTAATGACTCTATATAATATATAGGAATAGATCCCTCTGTGTGTAATGACTCTATATAATATATAGGAATAGATCCCTCTGTGTGTAATGACTCTATATAATATATAGGAATAGATCCCTCTGTGTGTAATGACTATATAATATATAGGAATAGATCCCTCTGTGTGTAATGACTCTATATAATATATAGGAATAGATCCCTCTGTGTGTAATGACTGTATATAATATATAGGAATAGATCCCTCTGTGTGTAATGACTCTAAATAATATATAGGAATAGATTCTTCTGTGTGTAATGACTCTATATAATATATAGGAATAGATTCTTCTGTGTGTAATGACTCTATATAATATATAGGAATAGATCCCTCTGTGTGTAATGACTCTATATAATATGTTTCCCTTTTTGCATTGAATTACTGAAATAAATGAACTTTTTGATGATATTCTAATTTATGGAGATGAACTTCTAAATGGAAGATAAAGTAGCAGAGTTAAATAATGTCCAGATGTATCAGATGTGAAATAACCAAAGACGGTTAGATAAATAAATGGACACATAATAAAAAAGCATGCCCCTTCTTCTTCCATTTGTATCATGGAAATGGATCCATTGCTTAGATTTCAGAAACAAGCACAAGTGTGAACGGAGCCTTGGCCGACACTTTGGGTCTTCAGGAGTCCGGGGCTTGTATGAATTTCTCTAAAAATACCAAATTAATGGTAATTACTTTCTGCTGCTCCTAAAGTTCAATGACCACGAGAACTTTCTGTTTGTGAATTCCTGACATATTTGCTCTTTGTGTAAAATCCTCCCAAATTTCAGGTGCTATTAGTAACAAATGATCAGAGTTGGAACGTTCATGTCCTATCAATGTTCCAGATTCCTCTCTGGGGTTTCTATTATTATTAAAGACCATAAGTTTCGCCAGTGACTCATTTACAAATGAAACACTCAAAAGTGGCGGAAGATTAAGCTGCAGTAGGTGTCGGCAGAATGGACGCTTTGGCGCTGTCACTTTTTCTTATTCACGCTGCGTGATCTTTCTCATGAGCTGATGCATTTACAGAGGGATCCAGTATCATCATGTAACAAGTGGCCGGCGTCTTCATACTACAGTCATCACTGGTTACGAGTACCGAGCCCCAAGCATGGTAGTGCCCGCTCATCACTAGTTACCAGTACTGAGCACCCGAGCATGGTAGTGCCCGCTCATCACTAGTTACCAGTACTGAGCACCCGAGCATGGTAGTGCCCGCTCATCACTAGTTACCAGTACTGAGCACCCGAGCATGGTAGTGCCCGGTCATCACTAGTTACCAGTACTGAGCACCTGAGCATGGTAGTGCCCGCTCATCACTAGTTACCAGTACTGAGCACCTGAGCATGGTAGTGCCCGCTCATCACTAGTTACCAGTACTGAGCACCCGAGCATGGTAGTGCCCGCTCAGCACTAGTTACCAGTACTGAGCACCTGAGCATGGTAGTGCCCGCTCATCACTAGTTACCAGTACTGAGCACCCGAGCATGGTAGTGCCCGCTCAGCACTAGTTACCAGTACTGAGCACCCGAGCATGGTAGTGCCGCTCATCACTAGTTACCAGTACCGAGCACCCGAGCATGGTAGTGCCGCTCATCACTAGTTACCAGTACTGAGCACCCGAGCATGGTAGTGCCCGCTCATCACTAGTTACCAGTACTGAGCACCTGAGCATGGTAGTGCCCGCTCATCACTAGTTACCAGTACTGAGCACCCGAGCATGGTAGTGCCCGCTCAGCACTAGTTACCAGTACTGAGCACCTGAGCATGGTAGTGCCCGCTCATCACTAGTTACCAGTACTGAGCACCCGAGCATGGTAGTGCCCGCTCAGCACTAGTTACCAGTACTGAGCACCCGAGCATGGTAGTGCCGCTCATCACTAGTTACCAGTACCGAGCACCCGAGCATGGTAGTGCCGCTCATCACTAGTTACCAGTACTGAGCACCCGAGCATGGTAGTGCCCGCTCATCACTAGTTACGAGTACTGAGCACCTGTGCATGGTAGTGCCGCTCATCACTAGTTACCAGTACTGAGCACCCGAGCATGGTAGTGCCGCTCATCACTAGTTACCAGTACTGAGCACCCGAGCATGGTAGTGCCCGCTCATCACTAGTTACGAGTACTGAGCACCTGTGCATGGTAGTGCCCGCTCATCACTAGTTACCAGTACAGAGCACCCGAGCATGGTAGTGCCCGCTCATCACTAGTTACCAGTACTGAGCACCCGAGCATGGTAGTGCCCGCTCATCACTAGTTACCAGTACTGAGCACCTGAGCATGGTAGTGCCGGCTCATCACTAGTTACCAGTACTGAGCACCTGAGCATGGTAGTGCCCGCTCATCACTAGTTACCAGTACTGAGCACCCGAGCATGGTAGTGCCCGCTCATCACTAGTTACCAGTACTGAGCACCTGAGCATGGTAGTGCCCGCATATCACTAGTTACCAGTACTGAGCACCCGAGCATGGTAGTGCCCGCATATCACTAGTTACCAGTACTGAGCACCCGAGCATGGTAGTGCCCGCATATCACTAGTTACCAGTACTGAGCACCCGAGCATGGTAGTCCCCGCTCATCACTAGTTACCAGTACTGAGCACCCGAGCATGGTAGTGCCCGCATATCACTAGTTACCAGTACTGAGCACCCGAGCATGGTAGTGCCCGCATATCACTAGTTACCAGTACTGAGCACCCGAGCATGGTAGTGCCCGCTCATCACTAGTTACCAGTACTGAGCACCCGAGCATGGTAGTGCCCGCTCATCACTAGTTACGAGTACTGAGCACCCGAGCATGGTAGTGCTCACTCATCACTAGTTACCAGTACTGAGCACCTGAGCATGGTAGTGCCCACTAATCACTAGTTACAAGTACTGAGCACCCGAGCATGGTAGTGCCCGCTCATCACTAGTTACCAGTACTGAGCACCTGAGCATGGTAGTGCCCGCTCATCACTAGTTACAAGTACTGAGCACCTGAGCATGGTAGTGCCCACTAATCACTAGTTACAAGTACTGAGCATGGTAGTGCCCGCTCATCACTAGTTACCAGTACTGATCACCCGAGCATGGTAGTGCCTGCTCATCACTAGTTACGAGTACTGAGCACCCGAGCATGGTAGTGCCCGCTCATCACTAGTTACCAGTACTGAGCACCTGAGCATGGTAGTGCCTGCTCATCACTAGTTACGAGTACTGAGCACCCGAGCATGGTAGTGCCCGCTCATCACTAGTTACCAGTACTGAGCACCCGAGCATGGTAGTGCCCGCTCATCACTAGTTACCAGTACAGAGCACCTGAGCATGGTAGTGCCCACTCATCACTAGTTACCAGTACAGAGCACCTGAGCATGGTAGTGCCCGCTCATCACTAGTTACCAGTACAGAGCACCTGAGCATGGTAGTGCCCGCTCATCACTAGTTACCAGTACTGAGCACCCGAGCATGGTAGTGCCCACTCTTCACTAGTTACGAGTACAGAGCACCCGAGCATGGTAGTGCCCGCTCATCACTAGTTACGAGTACCGAGCACCCGAGCATGGTAGTGCTCGCTCATCACTAGTTACGAGTACTGAGCACCCGAGCATGGTAGTGCCCGCTCATCACTAGTTACGAGTACCGAGCACCCGAGCATGGTAGTGCTCGCTCATCACTAGTTACCAGTACTGAGCACCCGAGCATGGTAGTGCCCGCTCATCACTAGTTACCAGTACTGAGCACCTGAGCATGGTAGTGCCCGCTCATCACTAGTTACCAGTACTGAGCACCTGAGCATGGTAGTGCCCGCTCATCACTAGTTACCAGTACTGAGCACCCGAGCATGGTAGTGCCCGCTCATCACTAGTTACGAGTACTGAGCACCCGAGCATGGTAGTGCCCACTCATCACTAGTTATGGCGGCTTTTTTCATCAGTAAAATCATCCTATCAGATTCCCTTTTATCATGACTAATGTTTAATTTCAGAGGACATAGGAAACATACATTGCTTTGAAGAAACATTATGGGAAAGAAAATCATAAGGGCCATCAGCGTCCATTGTAGGCAATCCAAATTTTAAAGGGGTTATTTGCGACTTTTTTTTTATGTTACAATGTGCCTAAGCACTAAGAGGCATGACACTTGTAAGTATCTTCCAGTTGTACCCGACATCATTTCTGCCGCCAAAGAGTGGTCACTGACCGGTGATTCAGCGGCTTCCACTGACATCATGTTGGCAGCATGGCGGCTTCTCTTCACTCTGCTCTGTTGGTGGGGCATGGCTGCTGACGGTATGATGATTGATATCCAGCTGCCGAAATGTGGGAAGTCAGCTGTCAATAAGCTGTCAATAAGCTGTCAATAAGCTGTCAATAAGCATGACATGAGCCGTCACATCCCATCAACAGAGTAGCCTGGAAGGAGAGGTGCTGTATGGACATGGAGCGGTGAATCACCGGGAGGAGCCATCATTAACCGCTGTGTGCCGGCACCGGGTACAACAGGCGGATAGCTGCCCCTTTTAGTGTCTACCTGCCCGTCAGTTTTCATGGATAACCTCTTTAATAGGGTCCACCGAGAATACGTTTATCTTGGAGTGATTTGGCAAATAGAACTGGAGATGATGAGTTGTAATTGAGTCGACCATCAGGGTTTTCGGTAGGGGGGTACTCTGGCGCCGGGATTACGGATACTTTACTCTCGATGGGGTTATCACAGGTGGTCGGTCCCGGCTTCATGCCCTGGGTGCTCACCCTGCGGCTGGGGAATGGGGTACAGGGATGATTTTGGGGATATACGGGACGCCACCTGTGGTGTCTGGTAAGCGGGATACACCAGCGCTGCCTGCGGCCGACCTCTGAGGCGATGGTGACGGCAGCTTAAGATCTCTCAGCTCCCCACAGGTGGAGCTATTTTACCTCAGGGTGGCGGGTCGCTGACCAGGAGGGAAGTGACCGAGCGGTGATGGCTGCCTTCTCCTCTGACGTCGCAGGGTCCTGTAGAACGGCGGAGAGACGACACACCGAGTCCACATCAGCTCAAACAAGTCCTTTTTACTAGCATCTGGTTTGTTTTGCACAGTTCACAGCAGAAACAGTTCGGTTACCAGAAGGCCAATGGTCACGAGTTTCGGAGGAGATTTGATGACAGAGTCTCTCCCTGAGGTAACCTCTCTGTCTCTTTCTCGGTCTCTGCTCTGAGGGCTCTGTGACTCCCTCCTTAACCCCCTCGTTAGTCTCGTCACTGGTTTTCCCAGGGGTCTGATGCTCCACGGTTTCTTTATCTATCCCGCAACAGCGTCGTGAACTCGGCTTGGGGTTAGTAGTCAGACTCTAGATGGGTACCCGGACTCCTCTTATTTAAGATCCCAGGTTAATGGTCAATGGTTTGGGGATAAACCTGACAAACCTCCTCGGTCCCGTTATACCGGTGTCTAAAGCGTCCCCTTTCCATCTGGGATACCCCTTTTCCAGTGTCTTTCTTTTCTTTCGGGGTACCCTCGCTCAGGACGTCGGGCCTATGTTATTTTTAGCCCTTCTTTCAGTCATCAATTTTCTCTCGTCTCTTCTTGTCACTCTTTACTGACTGACTGTTAACTGACTGTCACAGTCATCCTGTCAATCACGTCGCGTCTCACGCTCAGCTAGGCTCCTCCCTCCTATGGACCTACTATATAAACAGTCCCAGGAATATGAAGGTGGGGGCTGCTCAGTCAATGTTAATCTAATATAAGACTCTGCATTTCCTCTCTCTTTCACTTGTGACCAAAGGGCACTGCACCTTGCTGTTAAGGTGCTGTGTTCCCCTGTAGCGCCTAACCACAGGGGTGCCACATAATTAATGTGGAAAATTAGCAGAAAGTGGGAGTTAAAATCAGAGAGCGGCTCGGAATTATTTCTCTGGACCCTTTTTTCTAGACTAAAGGGGGCTTTACACGCTACGACATCGCTAATGCGAACTCGTTGGGGTCACGGAATTGGTGACGCACATCCGGCCGCATTAGCGATGCCGTTGCGTGTGACACCGATCAGCGATTTTGCATCGTTGCAAAAACGTGCAAAATCGCTCATCGGTGACATGGGGGTCCATTCTCAAAAATCATTACTGCAACAGTAACGAGGTTGTTCCTCGTTCCTGCGACAGCACACATCGCTCCATGTGACACCGATGGAACGAGGAACCTCTCCTTACCTGCCTCCCGGCCGCTATGCGGAAGGAAGGAGGTGGGCGGGATGTTACGTCCCGCTCAGCTCCGCCCCTCTGCTGCTATTGGGCGGCCGCTCAGTGACGTCGCTGTGACGCCGCACGGACCGCCCCCTTAGGAGGCGGTTTGACGGTCACAGCGACGTCGCCGGGCAGGTAAGTATGTGTGACGGGTCTGGGCGATGTTGTGCGGCACGGGCAGCGATTTGCCCGTGTCGCGCAACAGATGCGGGCGGGTACCCACACTAGCGATATCGGGACCGATATCGCAGTGTGTAAAGCCCGCTTAAGGCTACTTTCACACATCAGGTTTTTTCCATCAGGCACAATCCGGAAAAAAACGGGTAAAACGGATCCAGTACCGCATCCGTTTTATCCCCATAGATTTGCATTATTACCGGATTGTGCCTGATGGCTTTGCGTTGCATCCGTTTTTTTCCGGATGCGGCAAAATTAATTAAAGCGGCGGCCGGAGGCAACGTATCTTGTAACGTTTTTTTGTCCGGCAAAAAAACTGCATTGCGCCGCATCTGACCGCTGCGGCGCATTTTTCAATGCATGCCTATGGACGCCGGATGCAGCGCGATGCGGAAAAAACGCATCCGACCGCCGCATGCGGTTTCTTCCACTGCGCATGCTCAGTAGCGTGCCGCAACCGGAAAAAAACGGACGGGCCGCATGTAAAAACTTATGCAAAGGATGCGGTGTTTTTGCCGCATCCGTTGCATAGGTTTCACAGCCGGATTGAGCCGCACTGCTCAAACCGGAGGTGTGAAAGTAGCCTTAGTAAAGTATCTCTTCGTGAAGATGATTTATATTAACTCAGTATTTCCTTATACAACATACAAAAATAAGAAAGAGAAAGTCAGAGCTGTTTACTTTGTAGCCATAAGACACATGAGGTATTTAGGGGCCAGGTTAGGAGATGACGCAGGCGCAGACAGCAGACCTGCAAACACCTCTGGGCAATGAAGGAGGCTCCAGCTCAGATCATTAAACCATGGACTGAGACTAATGCTTGTTGTTTTTTTTTTTAGCAGAGCATTTGGCTATGTTTGTGTGAAGCCCCGCAAGTATTGTGTAGTGTCAGTGTCGGTGCATTACCTTCAGGGACTCCACGTTGCTGGATCTCCGTCACTGGTAGGAAATCTTCGGTTTTGATCGTGACGCCACTCTCAGTATTGCGGCCAGTAGGGACCGCCACTGCAGGTTGAGGGTCGCCTGGGGATGATGGTGTGTGCAGTTAGTTGGAATAGCCTCCTGAGAGTGAGGCAAGCCCCAGGGCCCGGTGTAGATGCGTAGTACTACAAGTCGCAGAATGACCACACAGGCAGAGTGTCTTTCAGGGTTTTTACTCACTTCAGGTGGCAGGGTGAGTAACCCGGGCGTAGCTGGGATGAACCAGATGGGAACCAGGTATCCTTCAGGCTGACTTTATGAGGGTGACTACTGACTCGCCTTCCTTAGCCCTTGGTGGTTTGGGGTAACCCCGACTTTGAGTCCCTATGGGGGTCACCCAGGGAAGATGCTCCAAGCCTCTCTCCCCTTCTTGTTTTGCCGTGTGCTTGTTCCCCGGACCAGGCCACTCCAGCCTCTTGCCTCCTATGACCTATGGGCCCTAACTTGTGGTTACGTGGCTGCGGCTTTTGTAGTGTTGTGGTGTGGGCTTTAAGAGCCCCACACCGGCAGGTTTAGCAGAAGAAAGTTGAATCTATCCCCGCTTCGGGATCTGCCGCCCGGTTGGGCCTGGTGCTCTCTAGCAGTCTCCTTACTTCCCACTCCGTTGCACTCCCTAGCTGAAGCTGGCTTTCAGGCAGCACTCCTAGTTGACCGTTCTCCCCCGTCAATAGCCACTGCGCGGACGCTGTCAGATTGCACAGCTCCAGGGATCTGCTCCTCACTTGAGCTCCCTGGACTCTACACTGAACTGGCTCACTGCTCCTCCTCTCCTGTTCTTGCCTACGCCACCTAGCAACCAGACTCTCCACCACACCCCTTGAGAGGAGATGGAGGCTCTACCCCCTCCACTATTCCAGTGAAGGTGAAGGCTTGCCCCCTCCTGGGATCCCCAGGGGTCCTCTCAAAGGTACATGTGTGAGACCTGATCACTATGCGCCTGTGTTCCACACCCCAGTCAGCCATCTGGATTACCTGTATTGTACTGTCCCCAGCATGGGTGCAGTACTCAGTGGTGCCTGACCAGGTCAGGGGCGCCACATTCCCCCTTAGTTATCACCAGCACGTCCTCGGGCTGCAAGACAACATTTTAAAATGCATAAAACATTAAAACATGGTAAAACATTTTAAGATCACCAGGTATCAGACATCACCACCCTCCACCCACAAGTCCGTTAACCCACCCAAAACCCTCTTCAGGAGGCAGGTCACCGGTCCTGTTGGTAACCAGGTCTGGGCCATCCGTTTCCCCAGACCTTTCCTCCAATCTTCCTCTCCCGTTGGCCGCGACTTCAGCCACTTCTGGCAGGATGTAGAGGCGGCTTTCATGGGCTGGTGGTTTCAGGGTGTACCTGGCCTGGTGGATCCGCGCCTTCAGCCTCTTCTGGCAGGATGCAGAGGCGGCCTCCACAGTTGGTGCTGACCAGGTACCCTCTTTGTGGTGGTGAGCCAAGGCCCCATAAACAGGCGTGCTCTCTGGTCGCAGGTGAGCCAAGGCCCTTTTCTACGGACGGGCCCCCCTGGTTGCAGACGAGCCAAGCCCCTAAACAGGCTGGCCCTGGTGGTGGTGCCACTGGTGTAACTATTTACACTGCGAGAGTTTGTGGCTATAGCAAGTTCATAGCCTTAAGGTTTATGGTTTTCTCACAATAGTTTTTGTGGGCGCATTTCTTAAACGTTGCAAACAAAACTTGTCAAAACTTCAACTGGTAACTTGCTGTATTTCTTTACTTTACTTTACTCCTCCATTTCACCAGGGCGTGGGCATGTAGGGCACCGGCACCTGTGACTTTCTTGCTCTCTGTCGTCGTCTGTGGTTGCTTCATCTGTAGGTTCTTTGTCTGTGGTTGTTTCATCTGTAGGATCTTTATCTTTCCTTTCTTGGTCTTCGTCTGTTTCTACATCTGGTTCTTTATCTCTGTCTTTTCTTTCTTGTCTTTCTTGTCTTTCTTGTCTTTCTTGTCTTTCTTGTTTGGGACATGGTGCTACATCAAGCGCATACAATCCTCTTTCGCCTTCATGCATGGTGAACTGGACTACGTCTCCAATTTTCAAATTTCTGCCTGAATGTCCTCTGGGCAGGTGGGCTTGAACATCTCTCCGATTCACAAATATGCCCTCTTTTATTCCTCTTACTACAATAAAGCCGTATCCGCTTTTCAAATTGAAGTCCTCCACAACTCCTCTACAAAGGGGTCCTCTGACCTGGGCTTTGGATCTTCTCAGGGCTCGTTTTTCTTGCAGGTCTCTGGCTGTGACTTCTCTCTGCTCTGGAGACTGTGTGGTGTTGGAGGATACTTTGCTCTGCTGCGCCGTGTCTTGCGGGCTGGGTTCATGCCTGCAGGCTCCCAGGTGAGGTCTTTGGGCTGATCTTCGTCAGCAGACGGGGTTAGGTCTTCCTCATCCCAACGGGAATATGGCAGCATCTCCGGCTCTGAATATAGATCCACTGCTGGCGGCTCCGGAGTCAGCTCCTCAGCTTCCTGGCCTCCTCTCCCCCTTAGTTCTTCGCTGCACTCTGGTTGTGGCAGCGCTGGGGATGAGTGTTCCTCAGCTGGCCCAGGCGGTGGACTCTTCAGCGTGGTTGCTGCAGGGGTTGCCTTAGGGGTGTGCGGAGGGAGCATGTATCTGTCCACCATCTCCTGTGGGAACTTGGCCTCCAGGTCAGCCTTCAGCTGCCAGTATGCAGAGTCTTCACCTATCAGGGATTTCCTAGTAGGGACTTCCTCAGACCGGGGAGCGGTATCTGCTCTGGCCTTGCAGGCCGGGGAAAATGATGATGCAATCTCTTGGCGGGCCGCGCCTGGCATGGCGGCGGCCTGGTCTTGGCGGGCCGGGCAGGGCATCGCTGCGGCGGCCTGGTCTTGGCGGGCCGGGCAGGGCATCGCTGCGGCGGCCTGGTCTTGGCGGGCCGCGCCTGGCATGGCGGCGGCCTGGTCTTGGCGGGCCGCGCCTGGCATGGCGGCGGCCTGGATCAGCGTCGCTGTTGCAGAGGGCTCTGTGCAGGCTGAGCTGGGCGTCGCTGCTGTGATCGGGACTTGACGGGCCGCACCTGGTGGGGCTGCGGCCTGGTTCAGCATCTCACTTGCGGCGCGGACGAGCGTCGCTGCTGCGGTGGGGTCTTGGCGGACTGGGCTCAGCAGGGTGGCAGCCTGGGTCAGCGTCACACCTGCGGCACGGATCAGTATCGCAGTGGTAGTCGGACCTTTGCGGGCCAGGCGGGGCATGGCTGCGGCGGCCTGGATTTGGCGGGCCGCATCTAGCGTGGCTGCGGCCTGGGTCGGTGGCGCCGCGCCGGGCGCCTCTTCTGGGACCACGGGCGTAGCAGCAGGAGTCGGGGCATTCGCGCTGGCCGGGGCATCTCTGGACTCACCCATCGGTGGCAGCATCGGGGTCTGAGTCGTCGCCGCTCGGTCTGGCAGGCGTCGCGCGGCTCCCTCCTCGTAGGTCCGAACCGCCGCCGCCATCTCCAGAAGCTCCTTGCGTTCTTCTCTGAGCCGTCGCACAATCCTGGCCTCCAGCTGGTCGCAGAAGATGGCAAGCTCCCGGCACCACCAGGCAGCAGAGCCTGGCTCTGGGTATCCGTGTCTGGACTCCATTTCCTCTAGCACGCTACTGGCTTCTTCTCTGCTCCGCCGTCTCTGGACGCTTCCGCTTTCTTCATCAGCGAGGTCAGGACTCTGCAGGGGATCTCTGGGTAGCCACACCTCTTCGTGGGCGGTAACTTCTTCCAGCGCGGGCTGCTGTTGTTTTTCAGCGCGCTTTTCATGGTGGCAATATGGCGGCGCTTCCAATTTTTCAAGCGGACCGCCCAGGCACATGGTCACCTGTCTGAACAGGTCTAGTCCTTATCCTGTTCGTGACGCCAGATGTGAAGCCCCGCAAGTATTGTGTAGTGTCAGTGTCGGTGCATTACCTTCAGGGACTCCACGTTGCTGGATCTCCGTCACTGGTAGGAAATCTTCGGTTTTGATCGTGACGCCACTCTCAGTATTGCGGCCAGTAGGGACCGCCACTGCAGGTTGAGGGTCGCCTGGGGATGATGGTGTGTGCAGTTAGTTGGAATAGCCTCCTGAGAGTGAGGCAAGCCCCAGGGCCCGGTGTAGATGCGTAGTACTACAAGTCGCAGAATGACCACACAGGCAGAGTGTCTTTCAGGGTTTTTACTCACTTCAGGTGGCAGGGTGAGTAACCCGGGCGTAGCTGGGATGAACCAGATGGGAACCAGGTATCCTTCAGGCTGACTTTATGAGGGTGACTACTGACTCGCCTTCCTTAGCCCTTGGTGGTTTGGGGTAACCCCGACTTTGAGTCCCTATGGGGGTCACCCAGGGAAGATGCTCCAAGCCTCTCTCCCCTTCTTGTTTTGCCGTGTGCTTGTTCCCCGGACCAGGCCACTCCAGCCTCTTGCCTCCTATGACCTATGGGCCCTAACTTGTGGTTACGTGGCTGCGGCTTTTGTAGTGTTGTGGTGTGGGCTTTAAGAGCCCCACACCGGCAGGTTTAGCAGAAGAAAGTTGAATCTATCCCCGCTTCGGGATCTGCCGCCCGGTTGGGCCTGGTGCTCTCTAGCAGTCTCCTTACTTCCCACTCCGTTGCACTCCCTAGCTGAAGCTGGCTTTCAGGCAGCACTCCTAGTTGACCGTTCTCCCCCGTCAATAGCCACTGCGCGGACGCTGTCAGATTGCACAGCTCCAGGGATCTGCTCCTCACTTGAGCTCCCTGGACTCTACACTGAACTGGCTCACTGCTCCTCCTCTCCTGTTCTTGCCTACGCCACCTAGCAACCAGACTCTCCACCACACCCCTTGAGAGGAGATGGAGGCTCTACCCCCTCCACTATTCCAGTGAAGGTGAAGGCTTGCCCCCTCCTGGGATCCCCAGGGGTCCTCTCAAAGGTACATGTGTGAGACCTGATCACTATGCGCCTGTGTTCCACACCCCAGTCAGCCTTCTGGATTACCTGTATTGTACTGTCCCCAGCATGGGTGCAGTACTCAGTGGTGCCTGACCAGGTCAGGGGCGCCACATTTGCACGTGTGCGTTCTGATTGACAAATAAAATGTAGCGTTTTGACAGCAGTAAACACTGCGTGTGCCTAAAAAATGCATCCAAAACGCTGCGTTTTGGATGCATTTTTGACAATGCACTCCCACAGACAGAGAGATCGGGTGGAAAATGCAACCAAAATGCACAAAAGAATTGACATGTTGCTTTTTGAAACGCATCAATTTTGTCAAATATTTGGCATCCAAAACGCTGCGTTTCAAAAGCAACGTGCGCATGGAATTTGCTGACTTCACATAGACTTTGCTGGGGACGCAGAACGCATGCATTTTGATAGTGAGACACTGCAGTTTGAAACGCAGTCAAAACGCAGGAAAAATGCACACCTGCGCACACAGCCTTAAAGCTCAACAATCAGCAGGATTTTCCTATATAACCTAAAGCCAGCGCTATACTTGCACTATCAGGCTGATTCTATACATACCTTTAGTTGTCAGCTAGGATGTTTAGGTTTTAAAACAAAAGAAAGTAAAGTTTGTAAAATGAGCAGCTATTTGAGTGGCAGCAGCTGCCGAGCAGCTGATAGCTGGGGAGGGTTTTCATAGTGATTCCCGCCTCCTGCCTGTTGTTCCTCCCCCTATCTGTTATTTATGCTATATCTATTATAGAATCATTTTACTAAGTGACTAGAAGGACCTGTGCTGATGTCATACCCATGTGACCGGAAAAGGGGCAGGGCCTCTGCCAACACAAAAATAATGTTGCTTCCTGGTATAAGCCATGTTGGCTGAGGCTCTGCCCCTTCTGGTCACATGGGTATGACATCAGCACAGGTCCTTCTAGTCACTTAGTAAAACTATTCTATAATAGAATTCTATAATAGAATTAGCATAAATAAAAGAGGGAGGAACAACAGGCAGGGGGAGGGAATCACTATCAAAACCCACCCCGGCTATCAGCTGATCGGCAGCTGCTGTCAATCAAAAAGCTGCTCATGTTATAAACTTTATATGCTTGTGTTTCCAAACCTATACATCCGAGCTGACCACTAAAGGTATGTACAGAATCAGCCTGATAGTGCCAGTATAGCACTGTATGTACAGAATCAGCCTGATAGTGCCAGTATAGCACTGTATGTATAGAATCAGCCTGATAGTGCCAGTATAGCACTGTATGTATAGAACCAGCCTGATAGTGCCAGTATAGCACTGTATGTATAGAATCAGCCTGATAGTGCCAGTATAGCACTGTATGTACAGAATCAGCCTGATAGTGCCAGTATAGCACTGTATGTATAGAATCAGCCTGATAGTGCCAGTATAGAACTGTATGTATAGAATCAGCCTGATAGTGCCAGTATAGCACTGTATGTATAGAATCAGCCTGATGGTGCCAGTATAGCACTGTATGTATAGAATCAGCCTGATAGTGCCAGTATAGCACTGTATGTATAGAACCAGCCTGATAGTGCCAGTATAGCACTGTATGTATAGAATCAGCCTGATAGTGCCAGTATAGCACTGTATGTACAGAATCAGCCTGATAGTGCCAGTATAGCACTGTATGTATAGAATCAGCCTGATAGTGCCAGTATAGCACTGTATGTATAGAATCAGCCTGATAGCGCCAGTATAGCACTGTATGTACAGAATCAGCCTGATAGTGCCAGTATAGCCCTGTATGTATAGAATCAGCCTGATAGTGCCAGTATAGCACTGTATGTACAGAATCAGCCTGATAGTGCCAGTATAGCACTGTATGTATAGAATCAGCCTGATAGTGCCAGTATAGCACTGTATGTATAGAATCAGCCTGATACTGCCAGTATAGCACTGTATGTACAGAATCAGCCTGATAGTGCCAGTATAGCACTGTATGTATAGAATCAGCCTGATAGTGCCAGTATAGCACTGTATGTACAGAATCAGCCTGATAGTGCCAGTATAGCACTGGCTTTGGCTATATAGGAATATCCTGGTGATTGGTGCGCTTTAAAAGCTGAAATAAAGAAACTCTGGAGATCTGTGCACCTTGAACTTGTGTCCAGAGAATGAGATTAGGACAGTAGGAGTGAAGCGTCATCCCGGCCACACGCTGGTTGTGTGAATATTTACTGCAGGTAGGAAAAGCAGAATACAGAATCACAAATAGCTGCTTAGTCTGTGTACACACAGTGCATTTTTTAGTGCAGTTTTGTCACAATACTGCATGCAAATCCTGATGCCAGCAAAGTCAATGAGAATCCTGATGTTTTGTGCACATGTTGAGTTTTTTTTTCTCTTGCAGATTTGGTGCAGAAAATAATCTGCAGCGTGTCAATTTGTTCAGCATTTTTGCAGCGTTTTTCACCAGCAGTGAAAACGCATGCAAAAAACACAGGAAAAGTACTCATTTTTGCACTGCGATTTTAATACCAGGAGATGCAGAAATGGTGCAGAAATATCTGCAACCAAATACTCAACGTGCGCCACATCTGCAGAGCAAGAATGCCGCTTCTTAGAATTGCTACTTTCTTAGATTTGATCCAGCGTTTCCACATTTACAGTAAGAAGTTTTATTTCCTCAGCACTAAATGAATAACAGGCCACATTTCCGTGGCAGGGAGCCGGGAAACTGCTCTTTTTGGCACAACTCCTGGATGTCTGGGCATGTACCTGAATGGACTGCACAGAACCACATACTATATAAATGGTGCGTGGTGGGGGCAGATGATACGATGTACATGGGCACAGCGGAGGGTACCTAGTGCAGGTCATATGAGGATCAGATGCATCATTGAGGGTATATAGAGCAGGTGTGAGGAATGGAGGTATGACTGAGGATATTTAGTTAAAGGGAATATGGCAGCAGGATAATATTATATTAGCATAATGTAGGATTTGAGACCCTGATTTCAGCAATGTGTCACTTACTAGGCTGTGTGTTGTAGTTTCAATACAATCAGTGTTTTATCAGCAGGAGATTATCATTGCAGGACTAGTTGTTACATGCAGGCCAGTCCATCTTATCTGTGTAACCCCACCCCCACCACTGATGGGCAGCTTGCTGATAATGCACACAGGAAGTTGCCAATCAGTGCTATGGGCGGGGTTATACTGTGCTACATCTACAGCAGAGAAATCAGGGATTCCAACAAAACTGAACCAAGAAGCCCAGGAAATTATACATCACTGGAATCGAGATCTCTGCCCCTACATCGTGCAGCTCTCAGATTACATAGCAAAAACCTGCTGACACATTCCCTTTAAGATGATGTGTGTGATCGGGGCATGATTGAGAGGATATTGAGTGCATATGATATAATTTACACGGGCAGGGCTGAGGCTAGTTAGTGAATTTGATCTTAGGTGCACGAATCTTAGGATTTAGATGTCCGCCCCTCCCTGTTTTACAACTCTGAGGTCTTGAAAATCCAAAAATACAACATCTACGTCCAGAGGTCCCAAAGTCTTTGGAGAATTCAGGTCTGAGCAATGATTCCTTGTTCTGTTGATGTCTGATGAGAGACCATGTTCTCTTCTATCCTCCAAAGCAATGTTCTTCCACCGATGTCTCTGCAGCTGCTACAAAACTACAACTCCCAGCATGCTCCGACAGGCCTGACTAATGTAAGACAGGAGCAGACATGGTCAGGTTTAATGAAATGCATTGGGTGGATCTGGCGGAGGATTGACCCGGAGGTGACTCTTTACAATCCAGCATCGCTCGCGTCTTCTTCACATATTGTGTTTTATTTATTTTTTTTATTAATCCCATAAAACTATATGTAAAATTAGAAAAATGTCAGAAGCCGCTCGCAACGTTCCATAAATGCAGAATGAAAGCTGACACTGTTCACCTGCTCTGTGCATCGTGCCCTCCAGTGCAATCTGCCCCGACAAATCTCGCAGAATGCTGCCTTCTCACCTTACAGATGCCATTGTTTTATTGAGTGAACGCCTTCCCTAAGTCACTGAGAGTTGCCTCATCCCCTCACGTTACCTGATCATACATGTACTGAGCGCGGCCCCGAGGATGGAGACTGCTGCTAGGGGCTTAGTGCACGGCCAGGCCGACCAGGATCACCCATCCAGCAGCTTATCGGGGGCGCAAATCTCCACTATGAGCCCCACTGGGGCCCCTGACAGACAGAAAAGGGCCATTGTGCAATAACAATGTATGGGAACATTGCAGCCCAAGAGCTCATAACAATGCAAAATTACACCTGATATGGAGGTAGAAAAGGCCCCATCACCTCTTGGGCCCTCGTGCGGCTACACAGGCTGCACCAATGATATGTCCGTCCCTATCAGCTGCACCAATGATATGTCCGTCCCTATCAGCTGCACCAATGATATGTCCGTCCCTATCAGCTGCACCAATGATATGTCCGTCCCTATCGGCTGCACCAATGATATGTCCGTCCCTATCAGCTGCACCAATGATATGTACGTCCCTATCAGCTGCACCAATGATATGTACGTCCTTATCGGCTGCACAGGCTGCACCAATGATATGTCCGTCCCTATCAGCTGCACCTGTGGCGCCCCTGACCTGGTCAGGCACCACTGAGTACTGCACCCATGCTGGGGACAGTACAATACAGGTAATCCAGAAGGCTGACCGAGGTGTGACTACACAGGCGCATAGTGATCAGGTCTCACACATGTACCTTTGAGAGGACCCCTGGGGATCCCAGGAGGGGGAAAAGCCTTCACCTCCACTGGAATAGTGGAGGGGGCCAAAAGCCTCCATCTCCTCTCAAGGGGTGTGGTAAGAGAGCCTGGTTGCTAGGTGGCGTAGGCAGGCACAAAGGGAAAAGAGAAGGA
The DNA here is from genome assembly GCF_048569485.1 of Anomaloglossus baeobatrachus. Taxonomy (NCBI): domain Eukaryota; kingdom Metazoa; phylum Chordata; class Amphibia; order Anura; family Aromobatidae; genus Anomaloglossus; species Anomaloglossus baeobatrachus. The sequence continues at coordinate 244,792,366 of NC_134360.1, forward strand.
GGAGTAAACAGTCTGCAGCAGAGTGTGGAGGAGTGAGGAGCAGGAAAGTGGAGCTCAGACAGGAGCAGCAGTGAAGGTCCCAGATGTGAGCCGGTTCAGAGCAGAGTCCAGGGAGCTCCGAGGAGAGCTGACCCCTTCCCCTGGGCTGCTGTAGTCTGACAGCGTCCGCGCAGTGGCTACCGACGGGGGAGAACGGTCAACTAGGAGTGCTACCCGAAACCCATCTCAGCTAGAGAGAAGAGCACGGAGTGGGAAGTAAGGAGACTGCTAGGGAGTACCAGGCCCAAACGGGCGGCAGATCCCGAAGCGGAGATAGATCCAGCTTTCTTTTGCTAAACCTGCCGGTGTGGGGCCCTCAAAGCCCACACCACAACAACTAAAAGCCGCAGCCACGTAGCCACAGTTAGGGCCCACAGTTCACAGGAGGCAAGTAGCTGGAGTGATCTGGCCCAGGCAGCAAGCAAACGGCAAACGAAGGGGAGAGAGGCTTCAGCAACTTCCCTGGGTGACCCCCATAGGGACTAAAAGTCGGGGTTACCCCAAACCACCAAGGGCTAAGGAAGGCGAGTTGGTAGACACCATCAGAAGGCAGCCTGAAGGATACCTGGTTCCAGCCTGGTTCATCCCAGCTACGCCCGGGTTACTCACCCTGCCACCTGAAGTGAGTAAAAACCCTGAAAGACATTCTGCCTGTGTGGAGTTATTCTGCGCCTTGTGGTACTACGCACCTACACAGGGCCCTGGGGCTTGCCTCACTCTCAGGAGGCTATTCCAACTAACTGCACTCACCATCAGCCCCAGGCGTCCCTCAACCTGCAGTGGCGGTCCCCACTGACCGCAATACTGAGAGTGGCGTCACAACAAGAAGATCTCCTACCTGTGACAAGATCCAGCCGAGTGGAGTCCCTGAAGGTAATGCACCGACACAACACACCTGTGGGGCTTCACACACCAATGATATGTCCGTCCCTATCAGCTGCACCAATGATATGTCCGTCCCTATCGGCTGCACAGGCTGCACCAATGATATGTCCGTCCCTATCAGCTGCACCAATGATATGTCTGTCCCTATTGGCCGCACAGGCTGCACCAATGATGTGTCCGTCCCTATTAGCTGCACAGGCTGCACCAATGATATGTCTGTCCCTATTAGCTGCACAGGCTGCACCATTGATATGTCTGTCCCTATTGGCCGCAGAGGCTGCACCAATGATATGTACGTCCCTATTGGCTGTACAGACTGTACCAATGATATGTACGTCCCTATTGGCTGCACAGGCTGCACCATTGATATGTCTGTCCCTATTGGCCACACAGGCTGCACCAATGATATGTCCGTCCCTATCGGCTGCACCAATGATATGTCCGTCCCTATCGGCTGCACCAATGATATGTCCGTCCCTATCGGCTGCACCAATGATATGTCCGTCCCTATCGGCTGCACCAATGATATGTACGTCCCTACTGGCTGCACAGGCTGCACCAATGATATGTACATCCCTATTGGCTGCACAGGCTGCACCATTGATATGTCTGTCCCTATTGGCCGCACAGGCTGCACCAATAATATGTCCGTCCCTATCGGCTGCACCAATGATATGTACGTCCCTATTGGCTGCACCAATGATATGTACGTCCCTATCGGCTGCACCAATGATATGTACGTCCCTATTGGCTGCACAGACTGCACCAATGATATGTCCGTCCCTATCGGCTGCACCAATGATATGTTCGTCCCTATCAGCTGCACAGGCTGCACCAATGATATGTCCACCAATGATATGTCCGTCCCTATCAGCTGCACAGGCTGCACCAATGATATGTCCACCAATGATATGTCCGTCCCTATCAGCTGCACCAATGATATGTCCGTCCCTATCTATTCTGGTACAGGATACATCAGAAGATGATAAATATATGTCAAATTCCAATTTTTTGTATTTATTTAGCACCCCTTTTTGTCTTGTCACATTCCTTCCAATTTTTATGCATCGGATGCGTCATAATTGCTCACGCCTTGTTCCGGAACTTTTTCTCAAAATTAAAAAATCCTTTTTATCTTTGACCTTTTTGTGCCATTTACGCAAAAAAGTTGCGTATGAGACATAACTGTTTACTTTAGTACCTGTGTTGGTTTCTCTTTTTCCTTTTATTTCTCAATAAAGAAAGATTATACATAAGGTTGTACTCAACTCTAAGGTCTGCGCAAAATTTATGGGTTTACCCCCTCCCCCCCAAAAAAGCAAGAAAAAGTCCAACAAAGAAGAAAGGTCATTTCACAGAGGAAAAAGTTGATTAAAATAAAAATTCACATTTATTTACTAAATAAAAAATTGCAAGTAATCAAGCAAAGAAAAAAGATGTAACCATGTAAGTGGAAAAAAGAGAAACCCACGCGTTTCGGCTGCGCTTTATTCATGGTTTCTATTCCCCCGTCCAAAAAAGACTTCAGGGGGACGCTGAAATTTTGCCACTTTTTAAAAAGTAAGAACAAATCGGTCGCAGACATCTGGATTAAAAAAAACAGATGAACAAGTGAAAAATATAATTCAAAATAGGCGCAACGTAAAAGAATAAAAAACAGTGAAAACAGGAAAAACGTGTAAAAATTGAACACCGCAAATGCAATAATGAATGGGGCTCTTCATGCGCAATATGAAGCCGAGTGTACGGGTCCTGGCTTCAAATCCATGTAGTGCACATGACCGAAACTCCGGGGTCATGCGCACTGAGCCGAAATCCAGTGTCAGGCGGTGATGGTGGCGGAGAGGTGAGTGATATCGTCCAGTGACGCTGCACATTCATTAGCATGATAGCAGGCCCACAGGGGGAGTGTACTAACATGCTAATGGGCCGAGTAGCCAGGAAAGCAACGTTCGTGACTAGTCCCTGCACTCATTAGCATATCATAAAGGATCTTAAAAATACTTTTTCTATAGATCTCTTTATCTATGCTAGTGTATACAGAGACGGTTAAGCAGGGATTAGCAATATGCACCCAGAACTGCTCGTGGTGCCGGCTGCATATTGCACCTGACAGGTTCCCTTTAAATATAGATGATGACAATTGTATCATGAACCTAATTTTCAATTTTTTTATGACTTACATGTGATATAAATGTATTGGGATTTTTCTAAAATATTAGCTTTATTTTGCAAACTTATTTAAAAAAAAAAAAAATCCTAAAAAAATAATATATCAAACATGTAAAAATATTATTAAGGAAATAAATCAGATTTGTTTTTCCATATCAAAATAAATGTAACTGGATTTAAAATTTTTAAAAAGAGATCTTTTTATGTTCACCATTGTCAAAGCTATCCCCCATTGTGTTTATGGATTCCACAGATCGAGCAAAGGTTTCCTTGACTCAGATATCAAAATGCTGGGATGTGACGACACCTAACTAGACGTCACGGTTCAATGGCTTGTGCTCACGTTAACCAGGTGGTGTGTTGTGGCTCACGATAACTGTTGCTACATCTTAGTATAATGCAAACCTTTGACTCAGCCGTATTAGATCCTGGGAGGCATGACTTGGATCTAGCCTTCACTCCTATCGCCATTGCAATGGTTTCCTATCTATTACTATCTATCAGCTCTAACATGAGGTTTTCTTCAGGATTGTAGCCTTGAACCTCTGATATTCACACTTAATATTTCCCTTTAAGGCTATGTGCGCACGTTGCGTTCTGTCCCTGCAGAGATTTCTGCAGCGATTTGAACAGCACACGTGCGCTTCAAATCGCTGCAGAAAGAATCCGTAATGAAAAAAAAAAAGCTGATTTCATGCGCTTTGAGTGCAGCCCCTCCCATAGACAGAGCGGGGACTGCATGCAGAGCGCATGGAATAAGTGACATGTCACTTCTTAGGCTATGTGCGCACGTTGCGTATTTCATGCAGTTACGCTGCGATCTGCACCGCAGCGTAACTGCATGAGTCCTGCGTCCCCAGCATAATCTATGAAGATTATGCAGGATATGTGCGCACGTGGCGTATTAGAGCGCAGCGCTTCGGCTGCTGCCCGAAGCGCGCGTTCTAAGAAGTGACATGTCATTTATTCCGTACGCTCTGCCTGCAGCCCCCGCTCTGTCTATGGGAGGGGCTGCACTGAGAGCGCATGAAATCGGCTTTTTTTTTTTCATTACGGACTCTTTCTGCAGCGATTTGAAGCGCACGTGTGCTGTTCAAATCGCTGCAGAAATTTCTGCAGGGGAGAATGCTACGTGCACACATAGCCTTTGAATGCGCGCTTCGGGCAGCAGCCGAAGCGCTGTGCTCTAATACGCCACGTGCGCACGTCTCCTGCATAATCTCCATAGATTGTGCTGGGGACGCAGGACGCATGCAGTTACGCTGCGGTGCAGATCGTAGTGTAACTGCATGAAATACACACAAGTGCGCACATAGCCTAATTCTATGGGAGCAGCAAAAGAATGCACATGGCGGCGTCTGCAGGTAAATATAGGCTTTCCTGCCAAAGACTAACTACATGATGACGCTGGCAGGATTCATGGCATAATGGTGCACGGAGTCAATGATTATTGATTTCAGCTTTTACCCGGCCAATTAATCCTCATATTAATGGAAACTTGAGATAACGCATTGTTGCAGCTGCAGCCGGCGCAGGTGATTGTGTAACAGTTTATGGAGTTGATACATATGTATATCACAGTGACCAGTAAAACCTTGATCTCTGGTACTCCGCTGATAAAACTGATGCCGGAATATACAACCTTGCCATATTATTATCATTATTATTATTATTCTTTATAAATTATTTTTTGTAAGATAAATTGTCAGATACACGCAGTGACCTTGTCTAGGATTGGGATTATTCACACCACATTTTTTGCCATTTATAAGCAGCTTTAAGTTTTTATATTATTTTTATATTGTAAACAAAATAAAACTGACTTTACACAGAGGCATTGTTTTGTTTTTAACATATATTCCTCAGCATTGATGCTACAACACCAAGAAGGAAAAGTTGTGGAATCAGAGAAATCACAGGACGGAGACTTGTTAGTAATCAGCAAATGATAAAAAATGGAAACTAAATATTCAAAATATTCCGATTTATTCAGAGTCTTTGCTACGTGCAGAAATCCCTCACCTGCTAGCACTGAGGGTGTTAATGGTCGTCTGGATGAATGCACTTTTGCAAATCATCAAGATCCACTGCTGGCAGCAAACTTTGCAGTTGCCAACCAGTGACGTCCCAGATGTGCTTGATAGGAGACAAGTCTGGAGACGCTGCAGTCATGGGGACTCGTGTTGAAAAACTGCGCCTGGGACACTTTGGAGAAATGGTCGCAGCACTGGTTTCACCCCCTAATTGGCACTGCCGTCTCTCTGTATTTTGAGACTAATGACAGGATCAGGGCTAGAGTCTCTCATTGTCATCTAAGACTGTACCTATTAAACATGTTTTATTTATTTGGGTGTAGCAAGGGTTAATGCCAGCTTTTTTTGCCAGTAACTTCGGACTCCTGACAGGTGTTTCCGATTTGGGACCACTCCCAATCCCTTTATATACCCTCTGCTTCCAGCAGAGGGTGCCGGTTGTTCTCTTTGGAATTTGAATTCTGGGCCTAGAGGTGGAAGGAGCTGCTTGAGCCATTGCTGTTGGTAGCAGTGTAGGCTGCAGTACTTACTGATGCCTGACCAGTGGCGACATACTGTCGGTGTAGTGATGTAGTATATTACAGGTGTAGTATATGGGGATGTAGTAATATATATATATATATATATATATATATATATATATATATATATATATATATATATATATATAACTACAGCTGTGTAGCCATAGAAGAAGGAGGGGGGGGGCACAGGCACAATTTATTGCACAGAGGCCCCAAGCTGTCAGTGTCCGCCCCTGTGCCTGACTGCAGCCTAGATGTTGGAGTTACTGTGTTGTGGTTTTCCCCTTGTCTGTTTTACCTTCCCTTGCTGGTGTTGTTTCAGTGCAGCGGTTGGACTAGTGATCCTTACCTTCCCACTCACTGGCCAGGGCTTACTGCAGGGTCTCTCAGGACTTCAGGTTCCTGCTCGGTGACAGGTGAGGAACCTGTACAGGGGCTGGCTAGGAGTGCAGGGTACAGCGCAGGTAAGTGGAGGGGGTGTCCATCTTCCCTCTCACTAGCATCAGTGCCCACCATTGTTATTGTGTCCCCGATGTACCCCTTATTTGTCTTGGTAAAACCCCTGCCTGTGGTGTGTTTTACCACACGCTGGACCTTCCCTACGTCTGTGTCGTGACACTAATTAATGTAATACTGATGTGTTAGTGCACCTGGAATAAAGACTGGAGGAGTCCGTTACCATATATTATGCCACCCTACACCATAATCCCAGGAGTAGGACCAATGTGACTTTCCTTTATTTTGTAAAGAATGAAAAAGTTCTCCAAACTGCAATATCATTGAAAAAAAAACTTTGAAACAGACGTGCAAGAGTGAATGTCTAATGGATAACAATGTGACCAACGCTGAGACCATAATATTCCATCTAAATACAAACATATCTGTTAAAATAAGGTTGGGGTTTTTTTTATAGCAAAAGCAGCAAATGGACCTCAGAAGGCCTTATATGTATATATATATATATATATATATATATATATATATATATATATATATATATATATATAATCTCCTTTTTATTTTGTTCTCCGTTCCCTGTGTTTTTAGCCGGTTAGGGTTCGGCTGCCAGGATAAAGCCGGACGGAGAAGCCGGGTTATGGCCACAACTCAGTTGGAAATTTCCGCGGCCATTTATCACTGGTTTCGGGTGATTACTTGTTAAACAATCATTTGCTCTTGTAGGGAACAGCTGTTTCCCCTGCAAAATCGCATAACAATTGCAATTGGACACGTGGCTTTTCAGGTGAATCAGCTGCCGCCCTATTAAGTAAAGTGACTGCTGGTTCAATAATTACCAAACAGCAGCGGTGAAATGCTACAGGCGCATAATAGCCGTACAATGGCTGCGACATAAATGATACCTTATGGCCCTAACTTAAAGCGACCTTTCACCATGGAACAGAAACTGACTATGCACTATTAATGAATCATGTCCAGTCACCCTGGTGCCCTCTGCTGCCTCCCTCCCACTGCCTCCACCGCTCAGGCTGCTGCTCCATTCTTCCTGCCTCCACCGCTCAGGCCAGCGCTCCATTCTTCCTGCCTCCACCGCTCAGGCCGGTGCTCCATTCTTCCTGCCTCCACCGCTCAGGCCAGCGCTCCATTCTTCCTACCTCCACCGCTCAGGCCAGCACTCCATTCTTCCTGCCTCTACCGCTCAGGTCTGCACTCCATTCTTCCTGCCTCCACGGCTCAGGTCAGTGCTCCATTCTTCTTGCCTCCACCGCTCAGGCCAGCACGCCATTCTTCCTGCCTCCACCGCTCATGCCAGCGCTCCATTCTTCCTGCCTCCACCGCTCATGCCAGCGCTCCATTCTTCCTGCCTCCACCGCTCAGGCCAGCGCTCCATTCTTCCTGCCTCCACCTCTCAGGCTGGCGCTCCATTCTTCCTGCCTCCACCGCTCAGGTTGGCGCTCCATTCTTCCTGCCTCCACCGCTCAGGTCGGCGCTCCATTCTTCCTGCCTCCACCGCTTAGGCTGGCACTCCATTCTTCCTGCCTCCAACACTTAGGTCGGCACTCCATTCTTCCTGCCTCCACCACTCAGGTCGGCGCTCCATTCTTCCTGCCTCCACCACTCAGGTCGGCGCTCCATTCTTCCTGCCTCCACCACTCAGGTCGGCGCTCCATTCTTCCTGCCTCCACCACTCAGGTCGGCGCTCCATTCTTCCTGCATCCACCACTCAGGTCGGCTCTCCATTCTTCCTGCCTCCACCGCTTAGGCTGGCACTCCATTCTTCCTGCCTCCAACACTTAGGCCGATGCTCCATTCTTCCTGCCTCCACCTCTCAGGCTGGGGCTCCATTCTTCCTGCCTTCACCTCTCAGACCGGCTTTCCATTCTTCTTGGCTCCACCACTCTGACCGAAGCTCCATTCTTCCTGCGTCCACCGCTCAGGCCGGTGCTCCATTCTTCCTACCTCCAAGATGTCATGTAAAGTGCACTGGTGAGTCTAAATCACACCTTTTTTGGGTTACATGGTGACTCTGGTTGTGCATGAGCAATTTCCAGCCAACGACTAACCATAACCATTCGGGCCCTGATTCATCTGGTGTTAATCGCAAAATTTGGAGCGTTTTCACACTGCTTTTATCCAGCTCGGGTGGAGTGCGCGGAGCTGGGGAGGAATCAGTGCCGGATGGGTCCTATTTAAAAATGGACAAAAGAGTTGTGTTTGCAGAACATTTTTACCAATGGATCCGTTCTAATGGATGATTACTAGACGTGTGAACTTAGCTTTAGGCTGTATTCACACGATGCTATGGCATCAGATGCGATATGCTAATGACCCTCGGCTCAGGCGCTGCTTCCAGCGTGAGCCGAGTGTCATGCAGCTTTGATCCGATCCTGCGATCAGATCACAGCTGCGGAGGAGAGGGAGGGGTTAATCTCACCATCTCCTCCATTGTCAGCTGATGCGATTATCGCACTGCACTTGGATGTCACCCGAGTGCAGTCCGATGTTTCACTCGCTCCCATAGACTTGTATGGGTGTGGGTGACACAGCTCTCGCTGACAATCGCCGCGTGCTGCAACCTTTTGCTCACCCTGAATCTGGATGAGAAAAAAGCTGACCATCTGCTCTCCCTCATTGACTAAGATTGGTCTGCGTACAATGCAAGACTTTCTCGCCTTGCACTCGTCTGAGTCATACGCTCTTAAGTCTGGCGTATAGAAGCCCAAATCATAGACAAGTCACATACAAAATGCAAGTTGCTCGAAATGTGCATTGAAATCTATGGGAGCAACCAAAAAAGGGCATTTTTTTTCCCTAGAGTTGCAATGTGACACCATGATCTTAATATCGAGCATCAGTGTCACCTTACAAGATAAAGAATAAAATGGATGATATGGCTGGCGGGTTTGGGTGAGGGTTACAGTAACCCGCTGTCATCTTACACTTCATTATTCCTGTCTCACATTATGGCTGTCTTCTCCTTCCTTACCGCTTACTGACACTGACCAATCCCTCATTCCGCGTCTCGTGTCACATTCTGGACGGGTTCACTCACTGGCCCCGAATTTATCAAGAACTAGAGACACCACTTATTATGGAACAAAGTCAAGTCCATGAGAAAAACTTATAATTAGAAAATAGTTTCGCTCCAGAACATTGATGCCGCTTTACCTAACATAGAAAATCGTAAAGAAGTTTTCCAACTACTATATATATGGATCAAGGTTATTTAATACGGCTGTTCAGATGATGGGGTTTCTTTTCACATGGACCAAATGTCCATGTGATCAAAAATCACAGTCTGCATTCCTATGTGATCAAAAATCACAGTCTGCATTTATATATGATCAAAAATCACAGTCTGCATTTCTATATGATCAAAAATCACAGTCTGCATTTATATATGATCAAAAATCACAGTCTGCACTTCTGTGTGATCAAAAATCACAGTCTGCATTTATGTGTGATCAAAAATCACAGTCTGCATTTATATATGATCAAAAATCACAGTCTGCATTTATATATGATCAAAAATCACAGTCTGCATTTATATATGATCAAAAATCACAGTCTGCATTTATATATGATCAAAAATCACAGTCTGCATTTATATATGATCAAAAATCACAGTCTGCATTTATATATGATTAAAAATCACAGTCTGCACTTCTGTGTGATCAATAATCACCGTCTGCATTTATATATGATCAAAAATCACAGTCTGCATTCCTATGTGACCAAAAATCACAGTCTGCACTTCTGTGTGATCAAAAATCACAGTCTGCACCTCTATGTGATCAAAAATCACAGTCTGCACTTCTGTGTGATCAATAATCACAGTCTGCATTTCTGCGTATACAATAATCACAGTCTGCACTGCTATGTGATCAAAAATCACAGTCTGCATTTCTGTGTGATCAAAAATCACAGTCTGCATTTATATATGATCAAAAATCACAGTCTGCACTTCTATGTGATAAAAAAAATCAGTCTGCACTTCTGTGTGATCAAAAATCACAGTCTGCACTTCTGTGTGATCAGTAACACAGTCTGCACCTCTATGTGATCAAAAATCACAGTCTGTACTTCTCTGTGATCAAAAATCACAGCCTGCATTTCTGTGTGATCAAAAATTACAGTCTGCATTTATATATGATCAAAAATCACAGTGTGCACTTCTGTGTGATCAGTAATCACAATCTGCACCTCTATGTGATAAATAATCACAGTCTGAACTTCTATGTGATCAATAATCACAGTCTGCACTTTTGTGTGATCAAAAATCACAGTTTGCATTAGTTTCTTCCACATTTCGTATGACAATTGCGTGCAGAAATATAAGGGGGTGCAAAATAAAAAATAATTTGGTACATCTGTATTGCGTAAGATTTTTACGCATGCATTGCAATTAACAGAAAACAGAATTGGGTTTTGGAGCAGAAAACATATTAGAATGAAGCTTTATTTACATAAAAATGTGGTGAGACCTTTAATGGGAAACTGTAATGTAAAAAAAACACTATTAACCTGCAGACATGGAGTTCATCTGTGACGGGGACCGGATGACAGGACCTGGACACCTAAGCTGACCCTCAGACTGAGAACCCTGCGCTGACGCTGAACTCAGAGGTAGGCTTGATGGTAGCAAGGTCTGAGTCACCAGCATGACCCTAACTACTGTCCAAGTCCTGATGTAACTCCCCTCCCTCACCTCCACCCAAGGGGTGAGCCAGGACCAAAAACACAAAGCCAAAAAAACAACTTGTACACACGGAAATCACAAACAAAGGAGTGACTAAAAGTGCACAAGGGGGAACAACATAAAAGGAGGGAAGTAAACAGATAACTGGGAAACTTCCACACAACACAATAAGCATACCACAGACTGCTGCAGCCAACACCAACGCTGCAGCCAACACAGAAGTAGCAGAGAGGATTTCTCCAGCTGCTTTCACCTCTAACTGAATGAGAATAACCTGCGCCCTCTGCTGGGAGCAGAGGGTATATATAGGGACTGGGAGCGGTCCCAAACCGGAAACACCTGAAGAGCTTGCTGGAAAGGAATGCAAACATTAACCCTCTCCTATCCAAAAAAAAGGAATACATTTAATGTGCAGATTCTCAAAGAAAACAGACTCTGTCCCAGCACCTGTCGCTAATCTCTACAACAACCGTGACATATTCTCAGGTTAATATCGCTCTGATCCTGCCCGGCGCCTGCACTGTAAGCCCGGAGGAAATGATCTTTAAGTCAAAAGGTTGGCACCGGCGCGGGTTCAGGCACCGCTCAGATCATAACGAGCGGCAGCTGTAACTGCGCCCCCAGCACTGACTGACAGCCATGTCTAATGCTGAGCTCTGATGCTGAGCTGTCAGTGCTGGGGGCGGTCACCTGCACCTATGACTGAAAGCTGAATGCTGCCTGGAGGAACAGAGCTAATTTCCTCCCGGCAGCGGGGCTCTTGACATCTGATGCACATGTTGCTTTTTTCCTTGCAGATTTGAAGCAGTTTCATATTTGCAGCGTATCATTTCTTTCAGCATTTTTGCACCATTTTTCATCCATTCTAATGGGGGAAAAAATGCATTAAAAAGTGTGTTTTATTTTGTAGCTGTTTTTTTTATCTGCCAATAGATGCGTTATTGATGCAGAAATAACTCTGCAGCAAAAACTTAACACTTGCAAATACCCCAAGGATGAACAGAGAGCAGATTAAAGGGAACCTGTCAGCTCCCTTATGCCCTCCAACCCAGCAGCATTCACATTTGCATGTCAAAAAGTACTTTCTGACCCTGGCTGGGGCCAGTGATATGGAGGAGGGTGGAAGTGGGGAAGATCAGGACCCAGAGGTAGGTAGCTGGGTAACAGTTAGAAGAAGAGGTAGGGGGAAAAGTGTCAGGGAGCCTAGTCCTGACCTGGCACAACCTAATAAATATGCCTGTTTGGCGGATATTAGGAATGAAGGGCCAGGACTAGGGTCACTACAGCAGGACGTTGCTCCTAGCAACCAGGAAAACAACTGCTGTAGGAAGGAGGGAAATAGGAGTGCAGCAAAGCCCAGACAGATGTTGGTGGTAGGGGACTCTATAATTAGGCGGACAGACAGGGTCATCTGTCGCCGAGACCGTGAATGCCGAACAGTGTGTTGTCTGCCGGGTGCTCGGGTTCGGCATATTGTGGATCGGATAGACAGATTGCTGGGTGGGGCTGGGGAAAACCCAGCGGTCATGGTGCACATTGGTACTAATGACAAAGTTAGAGGCAGGTGGAAGGTCCTTAAAAATGATTACAGGGAACTAGGAGAGAAGCTGAAGTCCAGGACCTCCAAGGTGGTGTTTTCAGAAATACTACCGGTGCCACGAGCGTCACTAGAAAGACAGCGGGAGCTTAGGGAGATAAATATGTGGCTTAGAAATTGGTGCAGGAAGGAAGGGTTCGGGTTCATGGAGAACTGGGCCGACTTCTCAGTCGGCTACAGGCTCTACGGTAGGGACGGGATGCACCTCAATGGGGAGGGTGCAGCTGTGCTGGGGGAGAAAATGGTCAGACGGATGGAGGAGCTTTTAAACTAGGATCAGGGGGGAGGGAGGGTAGTGGAGCAAATAAGGGGATAGATAGAGCAGATAGAGACAGGGAGACGGTAGGGGTCAATGAAGGATTAGGGGGGGATGGGACATACAAGGAACGTAGGGAGGCTAGGAGTAATAAAGGTGTTAATAGGATTAAATGTCTACTGGCAAATGCAAGAAGTCTTGCAAACAAAATGAATGAATTGGAGACTCTTATGTCAACCATGGATTATGATGTGGTGGGCATTACGGAAACCTGGCTGGATGAAAGCCATGACTGGGTGACAAACATACAGGGTTATAGTACATTTAGGAAGGACAGGAAAGGCCAAAAAGGTGGTGGGGTGTGTATATTTATCAAATCTAACCTAAAACCTGTGTTGTATGATGACATTGAGGGGAACAGCAACAATGTAGAGTCAGTATGGGTAAATGTACATGGGGAGGGGAATAATGGAAAAATGCTAATTGGAGTTTGCTATAAGCCTCCTAACATACCTGAACAAATAGAGGGTGAAATGCTGGAACAAATTGAAAAGGCAGCTAATAATAATAATCGGGTTCTTATTATGGGGGATTTCAACTATCCAGACATTCAGTGGGACATAGAATCTTCTGGTTCTGCTAAAAGCTGTAAGTTCTTATCTACCATTCAGGACCATTTCCTCTCTCAGATGGTAGATGAACCGACGAGGGGAGATAATTTGCTAGATCTGGTCCTGTCAAATAGACCGGATACAATTTCAAATCTACAGGTCCGGGAGCACTTGGGCACCAGCGATCATAATATGGTAAGCTTCGACATAATATTCAATAGAACATTTCAAAGGGGGAATGCTAAAACCTGGAATTTTAGGAAAGCTGATTTCAACAAATTAAGGGAAGAGCTTAAATGTGTAGATTGGGACAGAGTCATGGTAACTGGGGATACCGAACATAAATGGGTTAAGTTTAAGGATATACTGCTAGAGTCCTGTAAAAAACTTATACCCTCTGGTAATAAAATGTCCAGGAATAAAAAGAAACCACTATGGATAAATAAGACTGTACAAAGTATAATAAAACAAAAACAAAGGGCATTTAACATCTTAAAGGCTGAGAATACAGAAATAGCATTTCAGAAGTATAAAGATATCAATAGGCAATGCAAAAAAGAAATCAAACAAGCAAAACTAGCTACTGAAACAAAAATCGCCAATGACATTAAAATAAATCCCAAAATCTTTTATAAATACATTAATGCCAAAAGGAAAACAAAGGATAGTATCGGACCCTTAAAATATAATAACAAGTTAGTTATAGAGGACAAACAAAAAACTGAGATATTAAATAGGCATTTCTCATCTGTATTCACCAAGGAACTGACTGTACCAGGGATCATTCAACAAGTGAAAAATCAAAGTTCACCACCCGATATAATTAATTTAACACAAGATGAAGTACGCCTACGTCTGAGTAAATTAAACATTGACAAATCCCCAGGGCCAGATGGCATTCATCCACGAATATTGAGGGAATTGAGCTCCGTAATCGACAGACCGCTGTATCTCATCTTTTTAGACTCACTTGTAACAGGGTTGGTGCCTCAGGATTGGAGGATTGCTGATGTGGTACCGATATTTAAGAAAGGTAAGAGGGTAGATCCAGGCAACTACCGTCCAGTAAGCCTGACATCAGTAGTATGCAAAGTTTTTGAGGGCATTTTAAGGGATGACATGCAAAAATATATTGCAGAAAATAATATGATAACTGACAAACAGCATGGATTCATGAAAGATAAGTCGTGTCTAACCAACCTGTTGGGGTTCTATGAGGGGGTAAGTGCAAACCTGGATATTGGTAATGCAGCTGATGTGATTTATTTGGACTTTGCAAAGGCATTTGATACTGTACCACATAATAGCCTTATACTAAAGCTCCAGAAGCAAGGACTAGGGGAAACAATATGCAACTGGGTAAGGAATTGGCTAAAAGATAGGAAACAAAGAGTAGTCATAAATGCTACATTCTCTAAATGGGCTATAGTCAGCAGTGGGGTGCCGCAGGGATCTGTGCTAGGACCAATTCTTTTTACTCTCTATATTAATGACCTTGTGGATGGGATTGATAGTACAGTGTCAGTCTTTGCCGATGACACCAAACTATGTAGGATATTAAAAACTGACCTGGATAGTACAATATTACAAAAAGATCTGGATAAGATGTCAGAATGGGCAGATACTTGGCAAATGAGATTTAATGTTGATAAATGTAAAGTAATGCACCTAGGACGGAGTAATCCTATAGCTGCGTATACATTAAATGGAAGTAAACTCGGGACTACAGAACAGGAGAAGGACTTGGGTATTCTCATTACAAATAAGCTGAGCAGCAGCACTCAATGTCAGGCAGCAGCTGCTAAAGCAAACAAGATTCTAGGGTGTATAAAAAGAGAGATTAGATCCCGTGATCCCAACGTATTGTTACCCATCTATAAATCACTTGTAAGGCCACATCTGGAATACGGGATCCAGTTTTGGGCTCCACATTTTAAAAAGGACATTCAGAAGTTAGAGTCAGTTCAAAGGCGGCAAATAGACTACTACAAGTAATGGAGGACTCCCATATGATGGCAGATTGAAAAAGTTAGATATGTTTAGCTTAGAAAAAAGACGTCTCAGAGGAGATCTCATTTATATGTATAAATACATGTGTGGTCAATATAAAGGACTGGCACATAACTTATTTCTTCCGAAAACAATACTGAGGACCAGGGGGCACTCACTGCGAGTGGAAGAAAAGCGATTCCGACACCAAAATAGGAAAGGGTTCTTTACAGTTAGAGCGGTCAGACTGTGGAATGCCGACCACAAGAGGTAGTAATGGCAGATACTATAACAGCTTTTAAAAAAGGGCTGGATGATTTCCTCAGTACACAAAACATTGTTGGTTATAAATGACTTAGTGACTAAATGTAGAACTGGTGGAGGAAGGTTGAACTAGATGGACCTAGGTCTTTTTTCAACCTAAGTAACTATGTAACGATGTAACTATGTAACCCGTTCTGCATAACATAATTCTCTAAAATCAATGTGTAAAAAAAGCATTTATTACCTCCATTTTTTTTGTATGCAAATTAGGGCCTTGACTTGTCGGAGGTTTCCAGAGACTAGTTGGCCCTCTTTCAAGGTTATCATGCCCCTGTAGGCATCATCGCAGTTCCTGGAAATATTGCGCATGCGCGCAGTTCACCTCAGTAGCGTCAGTGCGCCTCTCAAGCTGGGCATAAGCGTCTTGGTGTCAGGGAGGTACATGGCACATGATCGGAAAACAGCTTCTGAAGCCAGGAAGCATACGACCGAGAGGCGCACTGACGCTGCTGATGTGAGCTGCGCGCATGCGCAATATTTCCAGGAACTGCGAAGACGCCGGCTCTTGGAAATCATGTCAATACGGCCACAGTGTATGAGTGTTATCATACCCTGTAGGCTTGATGAAATGATTTCCATGAGCTGGCATCACCACAATTACTGGAATCTTGCGCATGTGCGCAGCTCAGTTCAGCAGCGTCAGTGTGCCTCTCAAGCCGGGCATAAGTGTCTCGATGTCAGAGAGGAGCACGGCACATGATCGGAAAACAGATTCTGAAGCCAGGAAGCCTACGACCGAGAGGCAGACTGACGCTGCTGATGTGACCTGCGCGCATGCGCAATATTTCCAGGAACTGCGAAGATGCCGGCTCGTGAAGATCATGTCATTACGGCCACAGTGTATAAGTGTTATCATACCCTGTAGGCTTCATAATATGATTTCTACGACCTGGCATCACCACAATTACTGGAAATCTTGCGCATGCGCACAGCTCACTTCAGGAGGATCAGTGTGCCTCTCAAGCCGGGTGTACACGTCCCGGCTTCAGAGAGGCGCACTGCGCATGATCAGAAGTGCAGAAGTTTTCCAATCATGTGCAGTGCGCCTCTCTGAAGCCATTACACGTACACCCGGTTTGAGAGGCACACTGATGCTGCTGAAGTGAGCTGCACGCATGCGCAAGATTTCCAGGAACTGTGATGATGACGCCTACAGGGCATGATAACATGGAAAGAGGGTCGAATAGTCTGGGGAAATAACGCCAGGGAATTTTGATGTGCAAATGTGATTGCTGCTGGGTTGGAGGGCACAGGGGAGCTGACAGGTTCCCTTTAATATTGGGACGTATCAAGAAATCAAAACGTTGAGATTGAGCGCGGCTGCTCCATACACCGCTGCAGGTCATGAGGACTCATTGTCAGAGGTTTTCGGTAATTTTCCTGGGACCTGTAATGACAATTCTGGGGCAGAACTTAAAGCAATTTCTGGAGAACAGACGACTAAGCAGGATGTGATCTACAAAATGCAAATTTGTGGCATATTTTGGTGGCTGGCTACAGATTTTTGGCAAAAAAAAAATGACTTCATTCTTAGGAAAAAGGAAATGAGTAAAATTGGAAGAAAACAACACATGGGCAGTAATGGAGTAAGACGATTATTGGGTGCTAAGTGGGTAAATCAATGTGTGAGCAACCAATGCACGAGAAAGGGGTCTGTTAATACAAGGGGAGTGTTATTCTTCTGTGAGAAGCCTGCGCTTCACTGATGGAATATTGTTACTTCACTTATTATGAAAATGCTAATACAAAATAAATAATTTACAGAAGTATCATGATTGTGAATAAGAATTATTTTTGTAGGTATTTGTAATGATAAACCCATTCTACAACCAGACTCTAGATCAGGGGTCCCCAACCCGTGACTCGCCCATGACGTATGACTCGTGGGCCCATGATGTGTGGCTCCCGGGCCCATAATTTGTAGCTCTCGGGCCTATGATGTGTGGCTCGTGTGCCCATGATATGTAGGTCGTGGGCCTATGATGTGTGGCTCGCGGGCCCATGATATGTAGGTCGTGGGCCTATGATGTGTGGCTCATAAGCCCATGATGAGTGACTCGCGGGCCCATGATGTGTAGCTCTCGGGCCCATGATGTGTGGCTCGTGTGCCCGTGATGTGTGGCTTGCGGGCCCATGATGTGTAGGTTGCGGGTTCATGATGTGTTGCTTGTGTGGCCATGATGGGTAACTCGTGGGCACATGATGTGTGGCTCATGGGCCCATGATGTGTGGCTTGCGGGCCCATGATGTGTGGCTTGCATGCTCATAATGTGTAGCTGGCGGGGCCCATGATGTATAGGTTGCAGGCCCATGATATGTGGGTGGCGGGCCCATGATGTGTAGGTCGCAGACCTATGATGTATTGTGGCGAGCCCATGATGTGTAACTGGCGGGCCCATCATGTGTAGGTCGTGGGCCCATGATGTGTAGGTGATTTGTGCCTTGCGGGCTCATGATTTGTGGCTCACGAGGCCATGATGTGTGGTTGGCGGGCCTATAATATGTTACTCGCGGCCCATGATATGTGACTCGCGGCTGTCTGTCAGGTAGGTGGATTTGCCCCAGATCTTGCCTACAGCTATGAAGATCAGACCTCCAGATGGTGATGTTTGTGAGTAGCCCCACACAGAAGAGCAGATCTCATTGGTGGTAGTAACCCCTGGATATTGGTATACTGCCTCGGTGTGGAGATTTCTGAGGAAAAGCTTTGGCTGTCATTATACTGGTAATGGGGGCTGTGGGGGTCACTACCGTGAGGGGCAGAGGCTATATGTTGCTCTCAGGGTCAGAAAGGTTGTGGACCACTGCTCTAGACTCGTTATTTCCGTACTATTGCATGACAGATTAGAGGACTTTTCTTGTTGATACTTGTGGTAAAACAAAACTCCTGGGAAAGCCGAGCCCCCGGTGTATCCGCGGCTGAACCTCTTCCAGCGTCTGAATGGTGCTCCCCTGTGTAGGAGTGTCTCCCCGCCGTGATGGATTCCTGTCACTCTCCGCCGCAGCCCCTTCAGGTACGGTATCTCAGCTGTAAACATGGCTCCATCTCCTCTGTCTGTTTATCTGGATCCTGCCTGGTACTCTTGTCTCTGGAGCTGAATTCCTCACATTATGGGCAGCACTTTCCAGCTTTACTATTAGATTCCGATAAACATTTTTTCTAGTCTGCAGAGCCGCGCAGTGGAAGTGTGCCGAGGACGGCCGACCGACCGGGCACTGAATGAGCGCAGTGGAAGTGTGCCGAGGACGGCCGACCGACCGGGCACTGAATGAGCGCAGTGGAAGTGTGCTGAGGACGGCCGACCGACCGGGCACTGAATGAGCGCAGTGGAAGTGTGCTGAGGACGGCCGACCGACCGGGCATTGAATGAGCGCAGTGGAAGTGTGCTGAGGACGGCTGACCAACCGGGCATTGAATGAGCGCAGTGGAAGTGTGCTGGGGACGGCCGACCGACTGGGCACTGAATGAGCGCAGTGGAAGTGTGCTGAGGACGGCCGACCGACCGGGCATTGAATGAGCGCAGTGGAAGTGTGCTGAGGACGGCCAACCGACCGGGCATTGAATGAGCGCAGTGGAAGTGTGCTGAGGACGGCCGACCGACCGGGCATTGAATGAGCGCAGTGGAAGTGTGCTGAGGACGGCCGACCAACCGGGCATTGAATGAGCGCAGTGGAAGTGTGCTGAGGACGGCCGACCGACCGGGCATTGAATGAGCGCAGTGGAAGTGTGCCGAGGACGGCCGACCGACCGGGCATTGAATGAGCGCAGTGGAAGTGTGCTGAGGACAACCGACCGACCGGGCACTGAATGAGCGCAGTGGAAGTGTGCTGAGGACGGCCGACCGACCGGGCACTGAATGAGCGCAGTGGAAGTGTGCTGAGGACGGCCGACCGACCGGGCACTGAATGAGCGCAGTGGAAGTGTGCTGAGGACGGCCGACCGACCGGGCACTGAATGAGCGCAGTGGAAGTGTGCTGAGGACGGCCGACCGACCGGGCATTGAATGAGCGCAGTGGAAGTGTGCTGAGGACGGCCACCGAACGGGCACTGAATGAGCGCAGTGGAAGTGTGCTGAGGACGGCCGACCGACCGGGCATTGAATGAGCGCAGTGGAAGTGTGCTGAGGATGGCCACCGAACGGGCACTGAATGAGCGCAGTGGAAGTGTGCTGAGGACGGCCGACCGACCGGGCATTGAATGAGCACAGTGGAAGTGTGCTGAGGACGGCCGACCGACCGGGCATTGAATGAGCGCAGTGGAAGTGTGCTGAGGACGGCCGACCGACCGGGCATTGAATGAGCGCAGTGGAAGTGTGCTGAGGACGGCCGACCAACCGGGCATTGAATGAGCGCAGTGGAAGTGTGCTGAGGACGGCCGACCGACCGGGCATTGAATGAGCGCAGTGGAAGTGTGTTGAGGACGGCCGACCGACCGGGCACTGAATGAGCGCAGTGGAAGTGTGCTGAGGACGGCCGACCGACCGGGCATTGAATGAGCGCAGTGGAAGTGTGCTGAGGACGGCCACCGACCGGGCACTGAATGAGCGCAGTGGAAGTTTGCCGAAGACGGCCGACCGGGCACTGAATGAGTGCAGTGGAACTTTGCCGAGGACGGCCGACCGACCGGGCACTGAATGATCGCAGTAGAAGTGTGCCGAAGACGGCCGACCGACCGGGCACTGAATGAGTGCAGTGGAACTTTGCCGAGGACGGCCGACCGACCGGGCACTGAATGAGCGCAGTGGAAGTGTGCTGAGGACGGCCACCGACCGGGCACTGAATGAGCGCAGTAGAAGTGTGCTGAGGACGGCCACCGACCGGGCACTGAATGAGCGCATTGGAAGTGTGCCGAGGATGGCCAACCGACCGGGCACTGAATGAGCGCAGTAGAAGTGTGCTGAGGACGGCCACCGACCGGGCACTGAATGAGCGCAGTAGAAGTGTGCCGAAGACGGCCGACCGGGCACTGAATGAGTGCAGTGGAACTGTGCCGAGGATGGCCACTGACCGGGCACTGAATGAGTGCAGTGGAACTGTGCCGAGGATGGCCACTGACCGGGCACTGAATGAGTGCAGTGGAAGTGTGCTGAGGATGGCCACCGACCGGGCACTGAATGAGCGCAGTGGAAGTGTGCTGAGGACCGACCGGCCACTGAATGAGCGCAGTGGAAGTGTGATGAGGACTGACCGGCCACTGAATGAGCGCAGTGGAAGTGTGCTGAGGACCGACCGGCCACTGAATGAGCGCAGTGGAAGTGTGCTGAGGACACTGTGCAATCTACAGGAAATATTAATGTTTTAGTGTTGTGTTGATAAAAAAAAACTCCGGACGAGTGCTTTGTGGCAGTCAAAAGGTTAAATTCTTTTAAAGACGATCCCATTTCCACCCCCCCCCCTTGCACACAATGCAGACACCTCCCCTTCATGTAATGCAGAAGGTGCTGTAGACACTGAGCACAAGCCCCTGATGACAGCACTTGGGTATGAATGCTTCTTCTCTGTGTCGCCGTTTTGTGTTGTTGACCCTCTTGTGTTGGCTGTAGGGGGTCGCGAAGACCCCGCCGGAGCCGTCATGCTGGCAGGTGTAGGTATTATTACAGAAGGGGGGCTCCATGCTATGAATGGGGGGTGGAGATCTGCAGCGGTCACTGGACTTTGTGTTAGGGGGGCGCATGCTGGCGTTTGGGGTCGTTCTTGCAAATTATAGTGTGACGATGTCGGTGTAACTTCATGCCAGAGCTGGAGATCTGCAGATGTGTTCAGTGCAAGCAAACGAGCATTGTGGATTTCTATAGGTGACATTGGTGGTCATGTCATGTACGAAGCGTCGTCTGCTAGTGTCAGGAATGAGAAGGAGCCTCAGGTAGGACGTGTGAACAGGAGCAAGACGTGGAGGGAAGGGGAAAGTGCAGAAGACGTATGCACAGCAGTGGCGAGATATGGCAGGTTACCTGCGGCTACAGCTGGAGGGATAGAGAGCCTCTACTATAGAACTGATAGGACCATAGTAGATGAGAGCGGAGACCCAGTGTCACTCTGCAGGAAAATGTCACCCAGCAATGCATATACTGAGCAGATGCTGGAAAAGTAGTCAAAGGACATGGGGCAGGAAAATGTATCCCTGTATCTATGCTGCAAACCTGTCCTTTATATACACTTGCATTAGGCTGAGTTCACACGTCCAGTAATCGTCCGTAAGAACGGATCCGTTGGCAAAAAAGTTCTGCAAATACAACTTTCCTGTCCGTTTTGAAAAAAAAAATGATTTTTGCAGGATCTGTTTTTTTTTAAGATTGGAGTCCATAGAGAACAGATCCATTAGATCCATTAACTGATTGCTATTTAGCCGTCTGTTTATTGTTCATTTGTAAAGGATCCGTTTTTTGCTTACTGGATGAGTTCCATTGGAAAATTAATAGTAATCAGTTAACGGATCCGTTTTCCATAGACTCCCATGATAAAAAAGTGGATCCTGCAAAAATAATTGTTTTCAAAAAGTTGAGTTTGCAGAACTTTTTTGCCAACTGACGTTCTAATGGACGATGACTGGACGTGTGAACTCAGCCTTAGGAACCCTCCGCTCATCTGCACAAAACGCGCATGTGTTGCACAGTCCGTTTTGTCCATCCATGTGTCAGTGTGTATCATCCGTGTGCCATTTGTGTGTATCATTCGTGTACCATCCATGTGTCAGTGTGTATCATTCGTGTACCATCCATGTGTCATTCATGTTCCATACATGTGTCATCCGTGTGCCAATCCTTGTGTCATCTGTGTGTCAATCCTTGTGTCATCCATGTGCCATCCATGTGTCATCCGTGTGCCAATCCTTGTATCATGCGTGTGTCATCTTGTGTGCCATCCTTGTGTCATTTGTGTGTATCATTCGTGTACCATCCATGTGTCATTCATGTTCCATCCATGTGTCATCCGTGTGCCAATCCTTGTGTCATCTGTGTGTCAATCCTTGTGTCATCCGTGTGCCAATCCTTGTGTCATCTGTGTGTCAATCCTTGTGTCATCCGTGTGCCATCCATGTGTCATCCGTGTGCCAATCCTTGTATCATGCATGTGTCATCTTGTGTGCCATCCTTGTGTCATTTGTGTGTATCATTCGTGTACCATCCATGTGTCATTCATGTTCCATCCATGTGTCATCCGTGTGCCAATCCTTGTGTCATCTGTGTGTCAATCCTTGTGTCATCCGTGTGCCAATCCTTGTGTCATCTGTGTGTCAATCCTTGTGTCATCCGTGTGCCATCCATGTGTCATCCGTGTGCCAATCCTTGTATCATGCGTGTGTCATCTTGTGTGCCATCCTTGTGTCATTTGTGTGTATCATTCGTGTACCATCCTTGTGTCATTCGTGTGCCAATCCTAGTGTCATCCATGTGCCATCCGTGTACCATCCATGTGTCATCCATGTGCCAATCCTTGTGTCATCCGTGTGCCATCCTTGTGTCATCCATGTGCCATCCGTGTGTCATCTGTGTGCCATCCATGTGTCTACCATGTGTCATCCATGTGTCAATTCTTGTGTCATCTGTGTGCCATCCATGTGCCATCCATGTGTCATCCATGTGTCAATTCTTGTGTCATCCATGTGCCATCCATGTTTTTCCAGTATGGTTAACGGAAGAATAAAATTACAAACTTTCTCCTACATTTTGCAATATTAAACACATACAGCACACGGACGATACATGGATGTCACTCGGATGTCGTCTGTGTGCCGTACTTGTTTTTCACGGATCCATTGACTTCTCTGTGCTGTTGATAAAAAAGCACATATCTCAGTGTGGATCACATGGGCAGGTGTCGTTCACATGTGAAAACACGGAGATGTGAAAATCCTTATAGATTTTAATGAGGATCCATGTGAACGTGTCTCCGGTGCGTGTAAAAACGGACGCTGCATGTACCGGAAACGATTTACATCAGATTTCTGTCACCTGTTAGCGAATTAACGGAATATTCTATCCTCAAAATAGGATAATGCGGGGGAGGGGATGGGGTCGGGATCATGGGCTCTTTCACAAGACCTTATTTCGGTCCGCGTGCTATCCGTCAAAAATAAGAGTCAGCCCTCGTATCAATTTTATTCAACGTGGACAATGCAGACGAGCGTTTTTTTTTTCCAGATCTGTTATATACCCTGCACAAACTGATTTTGCAGCGTTCTGTTACTATTATTAATGTAGATAATTCCAAATCGATAATTTCAACATATGAAATATAATTTAATTAAGTAAACAAAGGCGCAAAAAATTGCATCCAAATGGTCAGACACATTGGACATGGTTAGAGCTTGGCTGGCGGACCAGTGTAGGAGAGGATCTTTTGGTGGGCACACAATAATGCCTGGCACTAGCTTCTTACCCTATGAAATGTATCATTTTGGCCTATGTATAATAACTGCAAAGTTTAGGATGAATGTATCAGTGCACGTATATATGTTCTGTATATCGTGTCGGGCGCTTTCTTTTTTCTATCTCTAGGCCTAATTTGGTTATATATTCTTATGGGAATCTGCATTGTATAATGACCCCTGGCAGAAAATGCTGCGCCGGGTTATTAATAACCAAGTGATACAGACACAAGTGGACACTGTGGGAATGGATTTACAGAGATATATTACTGCCACCTACTGGCCGAAGTGTGCGTAGCGCGTTATATGAAAACGTGGATCGGGTGCAAGTTATTACCATGATTCACGCTCTATATATAACATGATCCAGCGATGATTAGATTTCACTCTTGTGCTTTTATTCATTAATAATCTCATGTGATGTTTGTTTTCCAAGAAGCTAAACAGAGCGATGATGAGAAGTCACAGCCTCAAAACTCATTACAATAGCTGGTTATAGGCATGGACAAAATATACAGGGCCTTGAAAAAGTATTCACAACCCCTGGACTCTTCCACGTTTTTTCACATAGATTTTATTCTGATATTACGTGTGCAAATATTTATGAAATGATACATGGTTTCCTACATATCTTAAAATCATAAATCAGAAAATTGTGCCGTGCATTTGTATTCAGCCCCCCTGAGTCAATACTTTGTAGGATCACCTTTTGCTGCAGTTACTGCTGCAAGTCGTTTAGAAGATGTCTCTACCAGCTTTGCACATCTAGAGGGGACATTTTGCCCGTTCTCAGTAAAATAGCTCCAACTAAGTGAGATTGGATGGACATATCTGTGAACATTAATTTTAATTTTGATCTGGACTGTGACTGGACCGTCCACACACATGATATGCTCTGATCTAAACCCTCCACTGTAAGGCTATGTGCGCACGTGTACGTATCACATGCAGTTACGCTGCGATCTGCAGCGCAGCGTAACTGCATGCGTCCTGCGTCCCCTGCACAGTCTATGGAGATTGTGCAGGAGCCGTGCGCACGTGGCATATTAGAACGCAGCTCTTCGGCTGCTGCCCGAATCGCTGCGTTCTAAGAAGTGACATGTCACTTCTTCCGTGCGGTTTGCATGCTGTCTATAGGGAGAGGCAGCATGCAGAGCGCATGTTCTCTGCCGGCACCATGCGCTTCAGAACGAAGCTTTTCAGCTGCGCTCTGAAGCGCACCTTTTAGGTGCGGTGCAGAGCG
Organism: Anomaloglossus baeobatrachus; assembly: GCF_048569485.1. Taxonomy (NCBI): domain Eukaryota; kingdom Metazoa; phylum Chordata; class Amphibia; order Anura; family Aromobatidae; genus Anomaloglossus; species Anomaloglossus baeobatrachus. The sequence goes on from NC_134360.1 coordinate 244,817,565, forward strand.
CACACGTGCTAACTCTGGCAGGATGTTCAGGGTCATTGTCCTGCTGGAAGATAAACCAACTCCCCAGACTCAAGTGTTTTGGAGCCTCTAATCTTTTCCTCCAGGATTTCTCTGTATTTAGATCCACTCATCTTCCCATCAACTCTGATCAGCTTCCCTGCCCCTGCTGAAGAAAACCCTCCTCACGGCATGATGCTGTCTCCACCATGTGTGACTGTGGAGATGGTGTTTTCAGGATGAGGGGCAGTGTTAGCTTTCCTCCAGGATTGCCCTGTATTTATCTCCATCCATCTTCCCATCATCTCTGACCAGCTTTCCTGTCTCTGCTGCAGAAAAGCCTCCCCATAGCAGGATGCAGCCTCCACCATGTACGACGGTGGGGATGGTGTTTTCAGGAGGATGTGCAGTGTTAGTTTTCCTCCAGGATTGCTCTGTATTTAGCTCCATCCATCTTCCCATCATCTCTGACCAGTTTCCCTGCCCCTGCTGAAGAAAAGCCTCCCCACAGCAGTTGCTGCCTCCACCACGTGTGACGGTGGGGATGGTGTTTTCAGGATGATGTGCAGTGTTAGTTTTCCTCCAGGATTTCTTCTTGCTCCTCTTCCATAATGGCCAGATTTGTGAAGTATATAACGAATAGTCGTCCTGTGGACAGATTCTCCCCCTGAGCTGTGATCTCTGCGGCTCCTCCAGTGATCATGAGCCTCTCAGCTGCTTCTCTTGCAGAGTTCAGAATGCTTAGCAGGCGTGGACATATTATTGGTGCAGCCGCACTGAGGACAAGGAGGTTGGGGGCCCATTTCTACCTTCAAATCAGGTGGAAATGGGAATTTTGATGAGTTATTGGTCTAAAAATGGCCCATATACTGTTCTTGCACAGGAGCCTTTTTCTGTCTGTGTCCATCAGTGATGCTGAGCTGTGTATAAACCCGTCCACACCACAGCTTTCTGTGTACACTGTATATTGTCAGAAAGCTGCTAATCAGTGCTATTGGTTATACTTAGGGTTTTTTCTTGCTTGGTGAATCCTATCATTGATAACATTTTAGAGTTGATATTACTTTTTAATTACTTATTATATATTTGCGGGGAAATGCGGTGCCTGAAAAAAAAACACAATTCTTGATTATCAATTTTTTTTTCATTTAGGTGTTTATTAATCTGACTATAAATTTTGATAGACTGGACTTTTACGGGCGCGATGATGCCAGATATGTTTTTATTATTTTTTTTTATATCTTAATTTCTAATGACCGAAAAGGAATGTGATTAGAGTTTTTAGATTCTACTGGTTTTTTACATATATCTATATCTATATATATATATATATGTATATATATATATATATAATGTGTAATATATATATCTATATTATATATATATATATATATATATATATATATAATATATATATATATATATAAATATATACAGTGCCTACAAGTATTATTCAACCCCCTGCAGATTTAGCAGGTTTGATAAGATGCAAATAAGTTAGAGCCTGCAAACTTCAAACAAGAGCAGGATTTATTAACAGATGCATAAATCTTACAAACCAACAAGTTATGTTGCTCAGTTACATTTTAATACATTTTCAACATAAAAGTGTGGGTCAATTATTATTCAACCCCTAGGTTTAATATTTTGTGGAATAACCCTTGTTTGCAATTACAGCTAATAATCGTCTTTTATAAGACCTGATCAGGCCGGCACAGGTCTCTGGAGTTATCTTGGCCCACTCCTCCATGCAGATCTTATCCAAGTTATCTAGGTTCTTTGGGTGTCTCATGTGGACTTTAATCTTGAGCTCCTTCCACAAGTTTTCAATTGGGTTAAGGTCAGGAGACTGACTAGGCCACTGCAACACCTTGATTTTTTCCCTCTTGAACCAGGCCTTGGTTTTCTTGGCTGTGTGCTTTGGGTCGTCTTGTTGGAAGATGAAATGACGACCCATCTTAAGATCCTTGATGGATGGAGGAGCGGAGGTTCTTGGCCAAAATCTCCAGGTAGGCCGTGCTATCCATCTTCCCATGGATGCGGACCAGATGGCCAGGCCCCTTGGCTGAGAAACAGCCCCACAGCATGATGCTGCCACCACCATGCTTGACTGTAGGGATGGTATTCTTGGGGTCGTATGCAGTGCCATCCAGTCTCCAAACGTCACGTGTGTGGTTGGCACCAAAGATCTCGATCTTGGTCTCATCAGACCAGAGAACCTTGAACCAGTCTGTCTCAGAGTCCTCCAAGTGATCATGAGCAAACTGTAGATGAGCCTTGACATGACGCTTTGAAAGTAAAGGTACCTTACGGGCTCGTCTGGAACGGAGACCATTGCGGTGGAGTACGTTACTTATGGTATTGACTGAAACCAATGTCCCCACTGCCATGAGATCTTCCCGGAGCTCCTTCCTTGTTGTCCTTGGGTTAGCCTTGACTCTTCGGACAAGCCTGGCCTCGGCACGGGTGGAAACTTTCAAAGGCTGTCCAGGCCGTGTAAGGCTAACAGTAGTTCCAGAAGCCTTCCACTTCCGGATGATGCTCCCAACAGTGGAGACAGGTAGGCCCAACTCCTTGGAAAGGGTTTTGTACCCCTTGCCAGCCTTGTGACCCTCCACAATCTTGCCTCTGATGGCCTTGGAATGCTCCTTTGTTTTTCCCATGTTGATCAAGTATGAGTGCTGTTCACAAGTTTGGGGAGGGTCTTAATTAGTCAGAAAAGGCTGGAAAAAGACATAATTAATCCAAACATGTGAAGCTCATTGTTCTTTGTGCCTGAAATACTTCTTAATACTTTAGGGGAACCAAACAGAATTCTGGTGGTTTGAGGGGTTGAATAATAAATGACCCTCTGAATAAACTTTTCACAATTTAAAAAAAAATAAAAAAAGAAATAACATTCTTTTTTGCTGCATTTCACACTTCCAGGCTGATCTACAGTCCAAATGTCACAATGCCAAGTTAATTCCGAATGTGTAAACCTGCTAAATCTGCAGGGGGTTGAATACTACTTGTAGGCACTGTATATATATATATCTAATATATAAAGCTGAATGTGTATATGTGTGTGTGTGTGTGTGTGTGTGTGTGTGTGTGTGTCCAGGATTGGCTTCTGTACCGTCACAGCTACAGCCACAAAATTTTGCACACTCACACATCTGGACCCCGAGAGCGTCATAGGCTATGTTTTGAGGGGAAATTTTAACCCCGCTCTTTACAGTTATTCGCCAAAAAACCTGCCTCTATTAAAGCGAATAGAGCTGGGAGCCACAGTGCAGCCAGAACTTCAGAAGAATGCGCAGCCATGCCCTTATATGGAATGTTGGCGTGTCACAATGCAGCCAGGGAAAGAGACAGACTCAGACAGGGAAAGAGGCAGACACAGACAGGGAAAGAAACAGACATAGACAGGGTAAGAGACAGACACAAATAGACAGACACAGACAAAGAGACAGACTGACAGGGAAATAGACAAACAAAGAGAGGGAAAGAGAGAGACACAGACAAAGAGACAGAGACAGACACAGGGAAACAGAGACAGGGAAAGAGAGGGAAAGAGACAGACAGGGTAAGAGACAGACAAAGACAGGTAAAGAGACAGACACAGGGAAAGAGACATAGGGAAAGAGACAGACAGGGAAAGAAAGGGAAAGAGACAGACAGGGAAAGAGATTGAGACAGACGGAGAAAGACATAGAGACAGTCAGAGACAGACAGGGAAAGAGACAGACAGACAAAGAGATAGAGAGACAGAGAGATATATACAGAGGGGGAGACAGACAGAGAATGGGAGAGAAAGAGAGAGACCGTTACTATCCCGGTCGTTAATGCATTCTACTTATACATTCTATCCCGGGAATGTTAATACATTCTATTTTGTTAACAACAGTTATTAACTCGGGCAAAGCCGGGTAGTACAGCGAATATATATATATTATATATATATACATACCGTATGTGTATAAATATATATATATATGTATATACAGTATATATATATATATATATATATATATATATATATATTTTCTGATGATCTCAGGGTTAAGTCCCTTTTAGAGAACTAAAAAATAAGAGTATAAAAAAGTATATACAGTATATATATTTTTTTATTTATTTAATTTATTTTTATTTATTTATTTATTTATATTTTTTACTTTTTTTTTTACTCTTACTTTTTAGTTTTCTAAGAGGGATTTAACCCTGAGGTCATCCGAAACTGAGCTTTGGTGGAAAACCAAGATGGCAATGACGGGGTCTCACAGAAGGCCCCCAGCTGCCAAAATGACCCATCTTTTCCCCCAGCCAACATAAGCTAGTGAGTTTCAGCACAGGCAACTGTGCCATTTACATGCCGCTGTCAGAGATTGACAGCAGCAGTTAAATGGTTAATAGCCAGGTGAAGAGACAGAGTAAGTAAGCCTGCTCTGCAGGGGCGGGCACACCATTGATGCAACCTGTGCAGCCGCAAAGAGACTGAAGAGGAAAGGGGCCGCATCCAGCTCCAAAGCAGGAGGAATTGTGCATTATGATGCGTCCTTGGACTGCAGTGGGCCCCTATGTTGTTTTTGCATGGGGGTCTTCTTCTGTCTGTGCCTGCCCCTGCTGTTCTGTGCTCTGGGTGTGCATGTTATAGGTCTCTCATAGGCAGTGCACAGGCAATATGACCAACCCTCACGTATCCGCTCTATGTGGCCTCCATCTCTCAGGACTTTAGAGCATTAAAAAGCAGCAGATAAAAGCTCTTAAGGAAATGTCGAGGACACTTGATGAAAAGGCCGATGCCGATAAAACATGGCTGGCAGAACGTATGTGCAGGAGACGTCTGTCACCGGCTGCTCCGATCAGAGGCCGGAGAGAAAAGTGGAAACAGCGTGAAGTGGAAATATGATAAGGAAAGCGGATAAATAAGAATAGTGGAAACTTTTATCACAGTCTAACAATGTCTGACCCCTAGGGAAACTGCTTATATACAGTATATAGAGACGGAATGTGTGTGGACCATATACACAAGCAACATGACTATAATATACATATATTACCATTTACTTATAAACAATCACTTGGTAATTCATTGCTCTCACACATTTACCGTAATGGGTTTGTCCCATGAAGTAGATTTTAGAATAATATTAATAAGTCCCATGTAATTAAAAAATGTTCCTGTGCTGAGATAATCTTATACATGTGTCCCTGCTATGTACTGTGTAATGGTCGTGTCGGACCGTACAGGGACATGGTCATACCTCATCTCCAGGGCCGGGGACAACGCAAAAAAGAGAGTAGACAGACATTACACCATGGGATCACAACTGCTGCTTCCTGTGAGGTGAAACGACAAAATATGTTTTACCTCGCAGAAAGCAACAGCTCAAATCCCTTTCTGTCCTGTCTGTGTCTATAATGATTTGACTGTAATACTAGTAGATTGACAAGTAGATTTTGGAATAATAATAATAAGTCCCATGTGATTAAAAAATGTTCCTGTGCTGACATAATCTTATTTATTGGCCTTGCTATGTTTTGTATAATGGCTGTGTCTGACCATACAGGGAAATGTGTTGTGAATGTTAGTTATGTCTTGGCTGCTGGGAGGCTCCCTCTGGTGGCCAGGAAGGGTTTGGACAGAGACCAGGTGTGTTGTGCAGTGGGTGTTTCCTTTCCTAACTCTCTGCCTATTTAAGTCCTGGTCTGATTGCAGGCTGTTGCCGGATGTCAGTTGTTCTTTGTATCTCTAGCCTGCTTAATCCTGCTCTACACCACATCTTCCCCAGATAAGTGCTTGCTCTTTATTTATTGTCTGGTTCTTTGCTTATCTGGGTTTGTCATATGTTGTGTTTGGTTTCAGTTTTTTCCTTCCAGGGATTTTCCCCTCAGTGGATTGTTGAGGAACTCCCTGCAGTTCTGTGTGGAGTATAGCTCCTTTTTGGGTCCATGTGTTTGTGGCATGTTGAATTTGTTATAATTCTTGTTTTCTGTTCATTAGTATGACAAGGGCACCTGGTATAGGACGGAGTTCAGATTGAGCGATCTGGGGGCCTTTTTGTACTATCAGGAAGTTGGTATTTTGCAGGGTTTTTCTCTGGCAACCATCAGTCCCTTTCCTGTCCTTTCCTATTTTAGTCAGCGGGGGCCTCACCTTTTGCTAATCCTGTCATCTACCTGTGTATTGTGTTTTTCCTATATCACCGCAGTCTTTGAATGTGGGGGGCTTGTTATTCTTGTCTATTTTCTGAGGCAGAGAGTTATTCATCTTTCCTACCTTTAGGATAGTTAGTTCTCCGGCTGGGTTCGCGGTGCACAGGATGTTAGTTCACCCCTCAGCTACTTCTAGTTGTGATGGTTAGTAAGGGGATGGCGGCCAGATTAGTTGCCAATGCTCTTGTCACCTTTTTGCCAATGATTTGTGATGGTCTTCCATGGTTCCGGATCATAACAGAAATGGTCTGATCATACCTCATCTCCTAGACTGGGGAGGATGCAAAAAAAGAGAGTATATAGATAGCACAGCACGAGATCACAGCTGCTGCTTTCTGTGAGGTAAAACGACAAAAAATGTTTTACCTCACAAAAAGCAGCATTTGCAATCCCATGCTGTCCTGTCTGTGTCTATAATCGTTTGACTGTAATACATTTTCCAAAAAATATTGCAAGGGGGTTTCAGAATCCGATAATTGGAATGACTTCCATACAAAAAGAGCTTAGATATTTGATTTTCGACTTCAAACTTTTCACTGCTGTAAATGCACAATTTGTGTGCAGAAAATCCAGACAGATGAAATGGATTGCTCTTCATTAACGTCTTCTTCATGCAGTATAAGATGAATAGTTGTGCTCCTGATTGTGTAGAAACGCTGTACCTGTCCCCTGTTATTACCTTGTGTTGACAGAAGCTCAGCATTTGCATAAATAGTCTGATATTGCGCTAAATTAGTGATTATTAATGGTTCTATTATGCAGAGAAGGAAGACATCTGTCACAAACCACCGGGGGGTCACTCAGAAATCCCCCGCGCTGGCTACCAGTACGTCACAATCGGGGGGTAGCAAGGGGGGGTCACCCCTCCTTTATACCTCCCGACCGACAGACAGAGCACGTGACGCGCTCTCTAGCGCCCCTCTTATAGTCAGGCCAATTATGGAATTGCCCGACAATAAGCAAGGAGGCCGCTATACTACTTATGCCGATTATTGAAGGGTCCCCGGTGAGAGGAGGGTATATATTCCCCCGACCTCCGCGGGCGGAATATATAATATCTTCCCGAATCTCACTGGCCTCCCCACAATAATCCTTGGCACAACTCGCTGCCACCAACCGCTTCACGGTAACTATTAGCCGAACACACAGACGTGGGATTCGAGATCGAGATAACAGAACAGCTCAAGATTAATTATATACTTTAATCAGCCTAAAGCACACTAGAACTACAATATATACAATAGGGAATCTACAGAATATACAGTTATGTCAGAGTACAGTTACAGATGAAGCATGGTTTACAACAGGTATGCAATTCAATCAGTTACCTTGTGCGTCTGGCCACAGGGGGGCGCTGTAGACCAGGTTTCCAGGAACTCTCTCACAGGTCTGTCCCAACCAGGCCCCCGAGCAGAAGAACGCTGGAAAATGGCCGAAGTAGGGTTATCAACCTGGGCAGATCCAGGTCCCCTCCTACCTTAGTGACCTCACAGGGAAGCACTGCCACTCCCCCTGCATGGATCAGAATTATCCAGCAAAGGGGATTTTGGCTATAACTTTGCCTGGGAGCGTCGTAGGCAGACGCCAATGCTCTCATTGTGACAGTTATGAATTTAGCTACAGAACGAGGGGACTCATGACCTGTCTGCCAGTTCCCCATTGGCTGATATCACGCCTGGGGCATTTCCCAATGTCCTGTTCCCATAAAAAGGGGGTGCCGGCATCGTCCACATGCGGAGACACCATTTTTATGGTTGCCATATTTATCGGAAATATGGCTTGCGAGATATGAACCATTTTTTACTGGAGTCGTTCTGTCTGGCTATTTCCATAGCCTTGCTAACTAGCTAGCAGCTCCTACTACAGGGTGACAGCAGGGAGTCATCCTGTGTCCATTGTCCCTAAGCCACCTAATTTCCATATCACAGGACATGGCCATGGATTTGTTGCTAAACCAGTTGTGTGAAGGGAAGGGGGTAGTGACACCAGGAGAGGGCTTCCTGACATGACTTGAATGTCATGATTTATCGTCATATCTCCGGATTTACCTCACACCTCCCCCCTTTTGAGGGCGCTAGGGGGCAGCACACTCCGGTGTTCCCCCGTGCGCCCGTCCGCGACCTCTCCTTGTCGGGACAGCCCGTCTGCGTTACCGTGGTCACGGCCCCTTTTGTGGCGAATGGTGAAGTTGTATTGCTGGAGCGCAAGGCTCCATCGCAACAATCGCCCATTCGTCCCAGAGACGGTGTGCAACCAGCTGAGGGGATTGTGGTCCGTCTCCACGATGAAGTGGCGCCCGTATAGATAGGGTTGCAGACGCTGCAGGGCCCACACTATGGCCAGGCACTCCTTCTCCATCGTGGAATAGGCAACTTCCCTTGGTAACAGCTTCCTGCTCAGGTACAAGACTGGGTGCTCTTGGCTCGCAGAGTCCACCTGGCTGAGCACCGCACCGAGGCCGAAGTCACTGGCGTCGGTCTGTACTACAAACGGCCGCGTGAAGTCGGCTGCCTGTAGCACGGGCGGGCTGGACAGGGCGTCCTTTAGGGCCCGGAAGGCTGTCTCGCAGTCCATTGTCCAATCGACTGCAGAGGGCAGCTTCTTCTTGGTGAGGTCCGTCAAGGGCTTTGCCAGGCTACTATAGCATGGAACAAACCTCCTATAGTACCCAGCGGTCCCCAAGAAGGACATTACCTGCTTCTTGGTCCTGGGGGTGGGCCAGGATGCGATGGCCTCCACTTTCTCAGGCTCGGGCTTCAGCGTTCCCCCACCTACCCGGTGACCGAGGTACTGGACCTCGCTCATGGCCAGCTGACACTTTCCCGGCTTGATGGTCAAACCTGCCCGGTGGATCCGCCTGAGCACCTGTGCTAGATGCTCTAGGTGGTCCTCCCAGGTGGGACTGAAGACGGCAATGTCATCCAGGTACGCGGCCGCGTACCCTTCAAGTCCCTTGAGCAGGGTGTTGACCATCCGCTGGAAAGTGGCAGGGGCATTCCTCATCCCGAATGGCATCACCGTGGACTCGTACAGTCCAAATGGGGTAATAAAGGCAGAGCGTTCCCTGGCCTTGCGAGTCAGGGGGATCTGCCAATATCCCCGGCTCAGGTCCATGATGGTCAGGTACTGAGCCCCGGCCAACTGATCGAGCAGGTCATCGATGCGTGGCATTGGGTACGCATCGGCGACCGTGACAGCATTGAGCCCCCTGTAGTCCACGCAGAACCGAGTGGTTCGGTCCTTCTTAGGGACGAGAACTACAGGCGAGGCCCAAGCGCTGTTGGATGCCTGGATCACCCCCAGCTTCAGCATCTCGTCAATCTCCTGGCGCATGTGTTGCTGCACCTCCAGGGAGACCCGATATGCTGAACGCCGGATCGGGGGATGATCCCCAGTGTCCACGTGATGGACAGCCAAGTCAGTCCTTCCGGGCTGGTTGGTAAACAACCCCCGGAAGGGGTGTAGGGTGGCCCACAGCTGGGACCGTTGGTCCTCCAAGAGCTGGTGGCCAACCTCCACATCCTCAATGGATCCGCCTGCCCTAACCTGGGCTAGCATATCCAAGAGGGTTTCCGCTTCTCCCTCCTCGGGCAGGTTGCACACGGGGAGCGCACATGCCTCCCGCTCATGATGTGCCTTCATCATGTTCACATGGAAGGGCCTCCGCCTTCCACGGGCAGGGTCCAGGGCGACCAGGTACGTTACAGGGTTGAGCTGCTGGTACACGAGGTATGGGCCTTCCCAGGCTGCCTGAAGCTTGTCCTGTGGTACGGGGACCAGTACCCACACCTTTTGACCCACTTGGTAGGTCCTCTCACAAGCGTTCTGGTCGTACCAACGCTTCTGATCGGCCTGGGCTTGAGCCATATTGTCGTGTACCAGTTGCGTCAAGGCCTGCATTTTGTCCCGGAAGCGCATGACATACTCGATAACCGACACTCCAGGGGTGGCCAAATCCCCTTCCCAAGCCTCTTTCACCAGAGCCAGGGGGCCCCGCACACGTCGCCCGTACAGGAGCTCAAACGGTGAGAATCCTGTTGAGGCCTGTGGAACCTCCCGGTAAGCAAATAACAGGTGTGGGAGATACCGCTCCCAGTCACGCCCATGGGAGTCGACCAACATCTTAAGCATCTGCTTTAAGGTGCCATTGAACCGCTCGCACAGGCCATTAGTCTGTGGATGGTACGGGCTGGCCACCAGATGTCGCACCTGGACTTGCTTACAGAGGGTCTCCATCAGCTGGGACATGAATTGGGTCCCCCGGTCGGTGAGCATTTCCTGGGGAAAACCCACTCGGGAGAAAATCTCCAGCAATGCGGTGGCCACCTTGTCAGCCCGAATGGACGACAAGGCCACTGCTTCTGGGTACCGGGTGGCATAGTCCACTACCGTCAGTATGAAGCGTTTCCCGGAGCTGCTGGGGATGGCCAGCGGGCCGACCAGATCCACAGCCACCCTCCTGAAAGGCTCATCGATGATTGGCAGAGATACTAGTGGGGCTTTGGGGCGTGGCCCCGCCTTCCCCACTCTCTGACAGGTTTCACACGAACGGCAGTAGGCAGCCACATCGGCCCCCATTTTGGGCCAGTAGAAATGCTGGTTTAACCTGGCCTTGGTCTTAGCGATCCCTAGGTGTCCGGCCATCGGAATCTCATGTGCGATCCGCAACAACTCCGTCCGGAACGGATAGGGTACCACCAACTGTCGGTCCCTGGGCCACGCCTCCGGTGAACCCTGCTGGACCGTGGCCCGGTACAGCCGTCCTTGGTCCCAGACCACTCGCTCCGGGTCCGAGTCCGAGGGAGGCTGTGCCGCCTGCTCCTTTAGAGCTTTCAGGCTGTCGTCAGCTTCTAACGCTGCCTGAAACCCCTGACCAGATGTGGCCAGAATCGACGAGACTGTCACATCTTCGGTCAGTACCCCGGGACCTGTGTCCTGGCCTCCACCTGACTCGGCTGCCACTTGGTCAGAAGGGGAAGAGCTATCGGACCTCCGGGAGGCCCCTTGGCTTCCAGCACTCCCACTGCGGGTGACAGCGGCCACAGCCGCTGCGACCGTGGGTCGTGCCTGCTCCTCCTCCGTTCCTGACCAAGTCGCCGGTTCAGGCAGACCTACCTGGCTTCCTGACACCCCGGTTGTGGGGGAACCCTGCACCGAGATCTTACCTGGGAGCACTTCCGCTCCTGGACCGGCCCCAATCTCACCTGCCTGTTCCCCCCCTGCAGCAACAGAACCCCGCTGTGAAATCTCTGGGGACCCCACATTTGCTGTGGTAGCCCCCACCCCACACACTGGTCCTCCCCCTGCAGCACCCTGCTCTCTGCTTATCCCTGCAGAGGGCAGCAGATCCCAGCTCACAGGCTGGTTACTTGTAGAGGCATTGTCACACCTTTCTCTGACCCCCTCCCCTGTCACAGCTGCAGCTGCGTGTGTGTCTATGGTGTCTGTGCAAGCAGAAATATCAGAGTTCACTCCCTCCTCCCTTACATCATTCATAGATAACACATTAACATTGTCCGGAGGCACGTCAGCACTGGCTGAAGGTTCAGCCTTTGGGGCGGGGCCAAACTGGGAGGTTATTTGCCCCAAATCTGTCCCAAGTAGCACGTTTGCAGGGATCCGATCAGTTACCCCCACCTCCCTCACCCCTCGCCCTGCGCCCCAGTCCACATAAATGTCAGCAACAGGCAGCGCCGGGTCAATGCCTCCAATCCCGGAGACAGCGAGGGTTTTTCCAGGGATCAAGTCTTGGGGGGACACCATCTCAGGCCGCACCAGAGTCACCTCCGAGGCGCTGTCTCGCAGTCCTATGGTCACAGACTGGCCGACGGTGACAGGTTGGAAGCTGTCCAGGGACCTACCACCACCCCCACCCACACAATACACCTTGGGCGGCCCTTGGGACGGGGACGGAGCCGGGGCCTTGGGACGCTGAGGGCACATGGCCTTGAAGTGTCCAGGTAGGTTGCACTGGTGGCACCGTCTTGGTTCTGCCACGGGCCTGGAGAGGGGAGTTGAGGGGGACACCCCCTGCAGTCTAGGGGCAGGTGGGGCAGTCGCAGAGTTCATCTTACCCCCTCTCCAGGTGCTGCTGGTGGCTGCTCTCCTGGCTTCAGGAGCCCGATTGTTGGTGTAGTCATCTGCCAGGGCAGCTGTAGCCGTGGATCCCTTTGGCTTCTGGTCTCGGATGAACTGGCGGAGATCCTCAGGGCAGTTCCACAAGAGTTGCTCCGTGATGAACAAGTCCAGGATCTCCGGTCCGGTGGAAAGCTGCAGGCCTTGGGTCCAGTGGTCGGCAGCTCGGGCAAGTGCCCGCCGGTGGTCAGCCCAGGAGTCCTTTGGTCCCTTCTGCAGCGTCCGGAACTTCTTGCGGTAGGACTCCGGGGTGAGGTTGTACTGTTGGATCAGGGCCCGCTTGATGGTGTCGTAGCCCTGATCCGCCTCAGCAGGCAAGTCCCCAAGGATATCCAGGGCCTTACCCCTTAAACGGGGGGTCAGGTATTTGGCCCACTGGTCCTTGTCCAGATGGTGCTGCAAGCAAGTCCGTTCAAAAGCAGTCAAGAAAGAGTCCAAGTCTCCATCCTTCTCCAGCACTGGGAAGTCCTCAACACGGACCTTTGGAAGTTTGGTGTCTGGAAGGTCACGGGTGGCTGATGAGGGCCGGAGCTGAGCTAGCTGCAGCTGGTAGTTACGCTCTGCCTGGCGCTCTTCACGCGCTGCTTGCCGCTCACGCTCGGCCATGAGTTCCTTGTAGCCCTCCCGGTCTCCAGCCTGGCGTAGGGCCATAGCCATTTGAAGAAGGCTATCCGAGCCTCCCAGGCTCGGTGGAATGGCACGTGGTGATCTGCGGCCCGCTGCGGAGCCTGGTGATTCACTGTCCATTGTAGAGCGGAGGGCTGGCATCTGGCTCGTTGAGGACCCTTGGGCGAGCTGCTCCTCATCTTGTCCAGCAGTGCCCGGTTGTGCAATGTCCTCTGCAGAGCTGTTTTCTGGCGTCGAGCTCCTGGAGGACTCGTGGGCAACCTCCTCATTGCTGTCCACAGCACCGTCCTCCCTCTCTTCGGCTCCTGCCTTAGCATTGGCCAGTTGCATAGCTCTGCTCCTGGTGCCATCAGCCATTCTTGCAGACTTTTGGTCACTGACACAGAACTGACACCTGATGCCTCCACACACCTTACAGTATCTGCACTCTGACACTCTAGTGTTGAGCTAGTCTGAAGACCCCAGCAGCCACAGCTGCTGCAGGCAGTCTTTAGTGTCTGGGAGTATGGGTCTCACACTCACACACACTATTATCTCGATCCCACCGCTTGCCACCAATATGTCACAAACCACCGGGGGGTCACTCAGAAATCCCCCGCGCTGGCTACCAGTACGTCACAATCGGGGGGTAGCAAGGGGGGGTCACCCCTCCTTTATACCTCCCGACCGACAGACAGAGCACGTGACGCGCTCTCTAGCGCCCCTCTTATAGTCAGGCCAATTATGGAATTGCCCGACAATAAGCAAGGAGGCCGCTATACTACTTATGCCGATTATTGAAGGGTCCCCGGTGAGAGGAGGGTATATATTCCCCCGACCTCCGCGGGCGGAATATATAATATCTTCCCGAATCTCACTGGCCTCCCCACAATAATCCTTGGCACAACTCGCTGCCACCAACCGCTTCACGGTAACTATTAGCCGAACACACAGACGTGGGATTCGAGATCGAGATAACAGAACAGCTCAAGATTAATTATATACTTTAATCAGCCTAAAGCACACTAGAACTACAATATATACAATAGGGAATCTACAGAATATACAGTTATGTCAGAGTACAGTTACAGATGAAGCATGGTTTACAACAGGTATGCAATTCAATCAGTTACCTTGTGCGTCTGGCCACAGGGGGGCGCTGTAGACCAGGTTTCCAGGAACTCTCTCACAGGTCTGTCCCAACCAGGCCCCCGAGCAGAAGAACGCTGGAAAATGGCCGAAGTAGGGTTATCAACCTGGGCAGATCCAGGTCCCCTCCTACCTTAGTGACCTCACAGGGAAGCACTGCCACTCCCCCTGCATGGATCAGAATTATCCAGCAAAGGGGATTTTGGCTATAACTTTGCCTGGGAGCGTCGTAGGCAGACGCCAATGCTCTCATTGTGACAGTTATGAATTTAGCTACAGAACGAGGGGACTCATGACCTGTCTGCCAGTTCCCCATTGGCTGATATCACGCCTGGGGCATTTCCCAATGTCCTGTTCCCATAAAAAGGGGGTGCCGGCATCGTCCACATGCGGAGACACCATTTTTATGGTTGCCATATTTATCGGAAATATGGCTTGCGAGATATGAACCATTTTTTACTGGAGTCGTTCTGTCTGGCTATTTCCATAGCCTTGCTAACTAGCTAGCAGCTCCTACTACAGGGTGACAGCAGGGAGTCATCCTGTGTCCATTGTCCCTAAGCCACCTAATTTCCATATCACAGGACATGGCCATGGATTTGTTGCTAAACCAGTTGTGTGAAGGGAAGGGGGTAGTGACACCAGGAGAGGGCTTCCTGACATGACTTGAATGTCATGATTTATCGTCATATCTCCGGATTTACCTCACAACATCTCTGCCCTGATCTTATTCTCCTGGATGATACTTCCCAGAAGTAATTCGGTCTCATGTTTGATGCCAAACCTTTCCTTCTTATTGTGAGGTGACATTTGGGAAACTTGCCACTTTCTAGAGTTTCCGTCTACACCTATCGCCTGTGGATATTTCTGAATGATATATGATACATTTATAGCTATTGATAATCATCACCCAGAAATAGTGGAATCTCACTTTGTTCTTAAAGTACACCACCCAGTTTTCCCACCTGAAAATACTAAATAATTCTATGGCTTGATATCCATGGTTGCTGTGCTGCGCATTCCAAGCAGTTGCAAAACCAAATATCACAACTCGGTCAGTTACAGCCGAGCGCGGCAGGTCGGCTCCTATCTATGGTGTGTGTCTCCTATGTGAGCGTGTGACCGGTGTGTGCTGTATCTGTGTAAGGCTACATTCACACTTCCGTTGTTTTGCATCAGTCACAATCCGTTGCCTTGAGGAATTACGGTTTTCCGTTTTTTCCCCATAGACTTGTATTAAGGACGGATTGCGACTGATGGCCTTGCATTGCATCCACCGCGCGACGGATCAGTCGTGGAATGACTGACTATCGGGCGGTATGAACGCACAATGTAACGTTTTTTGGAGCCATAAAAAAACGCACTCCGCAGGATTCCGTCGCAATCCGTCAATAGCTATAATAGCTGTCTATGGTGCTGGATTCCGTCCTGCTCTACTGAGCATGCCCAGCATGTTTTCCACACCTATTGGACTGTCCCGAACACAAACGGATCACGACGGATCCGTCAAAAAATGGATGCACAGCGGATGTAACGGATGCGACGGATCAGTTTTTTCACAGGATTCCTGTGAACAGAATCCCGTGAAATAACATATCCGTTGCGTCAGTTGACATCTAAAAAATGACTGATCCATCGTTGTGACGCAACGATGGACCTGACGGATTTAAAGCAAAGGAAGTGTGAATATACCCTAATGTGTAAAACAGTGTGGCCCTGGTTTACTGGTTTATCAGAGTTTTCACCAGATTTCTGGAGTACCAAAGAAATGTGGCACAATTTGTGGTCATCTCAAAATTGTGCAAAAATGTTGCAATTTTTGTCTGTTTTACGCCTGTGTCACAGCTGATACAAAGTGAGACGTGCTGGGAAAGGACATTGCAGAACCTGTAGGAAAAAAGGCATAAATGATGGCAAAAGTGTGCGCCAGCCCCTAGCCGGAGTAACATTTCTGATGGAGGGGTGCACCTCTTAATGAGTTTGGCATATCTTACTCCAGCATCATTTTCGGCAGTGTCAGCCCTTCTGAGGCGAGCACAAAATTGGAGTTGACCACATTTTCAATAAAGGCAGGATCGGACAAAAATTAGACAGAGCACCAAAACATCCACCGACATGTGGTGTGAAGATCTGAGGTTGTGGTTTGTATTAATCAACTGGGCAGGTTAACGATGCAATGATTTTTATTTCTTCTGGACTTGGACTTATGGCAACCATAGTCCTTATGTTCCTCCAGCCAGCAACCATAGTCCTTATGTTCCTTCAGCCAAAAACCATAGTCCTTATTTTCCTCCAGCCAACAACCATAGTCCTTGTGCTCCTCCAGCCAGCAACCATAGTCCTTGTGCTCCTCCAGGCAACAACCATAGTCCTTGCGCTCCTCCAGCCAGAAAGCATAGTCCTTGTGCTCCTCCAGCCAGCAACCATTGTCCTTGTGCTCCTCCAGCCAGCAACCATTGTCCTTGTGCTCCTCCAGCCAGCAACCATTGTCCTTGTGCTCCTCCAGCCAGCAACCATTGTCCTTGTGCTCCTCCAGCCAGCAACCATTGTCCTTGTGCTCCTCCAGCCAGCAACCATAGTCCTTGTGCTCCTCCAGCCAGCAACCATAGTCCTTATGCTCCTCCAGCCAGCAACCATAGTCCTTACGCTCCTCCAGCCAACAATCATCGTCCTTACGCTCCTCCAGCCAACAACCATCGTCCTTACGCTCCTCCAGCCAACAACCATAGTCCTTACGCTCCTCCAGCCAACAACCATAGTCCTTACGCTCCTCCAGCCAACAACCATAGTGCTTACGCTCCTCCAGCCAACAACCATAGTCCTTACGCTCCTCCAGCCAACAACCATAGTCCTTACGCTCCTCCAGCCAACAACCATAGTCCTTACGCTCCTCCAGCCAACAACCATAGTCCTTGTGCTCCTCCAGCCAGCAACCATAGTCCTTGTGCTCCTCCAGCCAGCAACCATTGTCTTTATGCTCCTCCAGCCAGCAACCATAGTCCTTATGCTCCTCCAGCCAGCAACCATAGTCCTTATGCTCCTCCAGCCAGCAACCATAGTCCTTATGCTCCTCCAGCCAGCAACCATCGTCCTTATGTTCCTCCAGCCAACAACCATAGTCTTTATGCTTCTCCAGCCAACAACCATAGTCCTTATGCTTCTCCAGCCAGCAACCATCGTCCTTAGGCTCCTCCAGCCAGCAACCATAGTCCTTATACGCCTCCAGCCGGCAACAATGGTCCTTATGATAGTTCCTCAAATCCAAACAACAGATATCACGACTGTAGGGCGCGTCTCAAGCTCCAACTGGCAAAGTCCTTAGAATAGTTCCTCAAATCCAGCTGACGGATATCACAACCGTAGCATGTGTATCCAGCTCCAATCTCTATAGTCCATTCATGGGCACCAGGACCTGGCCACAGCAACAGATCCTTGTCCCATCTTGTCACAGCACCAACTCCCTTCAAACATATGTCTTCTCACTTTTCTACCTCTTTTGTGATCAGCCCTCCTTTAAACATTTGTTTATGTAACTCCAAGTATGAAGGAGGGCAGTCTCCAGCAAATCTGCAGGACTGTGTATCAGGAAAGCCCTCTACACAGAGGAACAATAGACACACAACCCCCAGCAGATGCAGGAGAATGAATCCTACTGCAGGCCTGATTCCATTAGAGTCCATGGAAGCCAGCTAGGAAACACAAATTTACAACCCCTTCCCCCTTCAAATTGTGTACCATAAACTGATGAGTAAGTAATCTCTAATAAAACACATCAATAAGATTGATGGAACCAGTGCTCCATTCTGTAAAAAGTCTGAATCCCTTAGAGCTGTGGGCTCCGCTTTACATCCATTGGTTCAATAGTCTTAAGTCTATAGCCAGCTCCTCAAATGTGGCAAGAATGAGATGTTAACCTAGTCCTGGGTTGAACACATTGGCAGCACATTGCCTGAAATACGGCCGTCTGAACAAGCAGCACTAAAGCTCATGTTAGGAATAATAACTGATTAGTTACTAAATTAGATAAATTACTTTCTAAAATAAACTTTTTTTACAACATTTTAATGTCTCTGAAGTGTAGAAAGGAGGTCTTCATACATATGTGCATGCTGTGTAGCCTTTATCATACAATTACAGCAGACGTAACCAGAATGAAAACTCCCATTCTTTACCCCGCGGGCTGAATTCAGAGAAGTGTTAAACAAGGTTTGGATTACATTCTATTATGTCATAAGTCAATAGCTTTATTAATGTAACATTTACCAACTGTCCCTCGTGTTCTGAGACTAATTACTTTGTATTCCTTGTCACTTCCTGTTTTCTAAACAAATGTTTCCCTAGAATCCAAGAGACATCGTAAGTGTAAGCAGGGTCCATATCACGGCACCGCGGCACATAATCTGCCTCTGGAGCAGAGCTTATGTCCGCCTGCAATATATATATATATATATATATATATATATAGTTATGTGTGTGTGTGTATATATATATATATATATATATTTATGTGTGTGTGTATATATATATATATATATATATATATTTATGTGTGTGTGTGTATATATATATATATATATATATATATTTACGTGTGTGTGTGTGTGTATATATATATATATATATATATATATATATTTATTTATGTGTGTGTGTGTATATATATATATATATATATATATATATAAAAAAAGGGGCTGCTGATAAGTCTTTGGCTCTGTGATCTTTTTTTGTTTCTATGTTACATCGTAAGTGTAAGCAGGGTCCATATCACTGCGTGTGTGTATATATATATATATATATATATGTACATATATTATATATATATTAAAAAAAAAAGGGGCTGCTGATAAGTCTTTGGCTCTGTGATCTTTTTTGTTTCTATGGTAACGAATGTTACATCACATAAAAGTCTTATGTGTCTAATTAATGTTTTCAAAATTTTGTGTTTGTTGCTTATGGCAACAGTGTTCTACGCACGCGGGAAAACAAAATGGCAGAGTCTAATGCGATATTCACAGCAACTGAGAGCAGAGGAGGGATAAAATTCTTGTTTCTGCAAGGAAAGTCCACGAAGGATATTCATGGTGATATGTCGCAGACATTGGGGGATCAATGCCCTTCATATTCCACAGTTAAGAACTGGGTTGCCAAATGTAAAACGGGCCACTTCAGCCCCAATGATGAGGAACGTTCTGGACGACCGAGAGTGGTTGTTGTTCCGGAGATCGTCGATGCTGCGCACAACCTCATACTGGAGAATCCACGAATTTCAGCTAAAGCAATAGCAGACATCATGGGGATTTCCCGTGAACGTGTTTGTGTCATTATCCATGAACATTTGGGCATGAGGAAGTGATCTGCAAAGTGGGTCCCCAAATGTCTGACAACAGATCAGAGAAGCAGCGAGTGACAACTTCCCGGTGCATTTGTCAGCGTTTCCGGACTGATAAGAACTTCGTGGATCTACTGGTCACTATGGATGAGACTGGGATTTATTTGTATGACCCTGAAAACAAGGAGCAGTCAAAAGAGTGGAGGCGCAGTGGTTCTCCTCATCCAAAGAAGTTCAAGGTGCAAAAATCAGCCACTAAGGTGATAGCGTTTGTGTTCTGGGATAAGGAGGGTGTGCTGCTAGTGGACTACCTTCAAAAGGGTTCCACCATCAATGCAAGGTATTACATGGAACTTTTGGACCAATTGAAGGCAGCTCTAAAGGCCAAAAGGCGCTGCAAGCTGTCCAAAGGAATCTTGTTCCTGGAAGACAACGCCTCCGCTCACACTGCACAAGCGACCACGGCAAAACTGGCAGAGCCGGGCTTCCAGCTGGTGACCACCCACCTTGTTCACCAGATCTAGCTTCCTCCGACTATCATCTGTTTCCAAATCTGAAGAAACACCTCAAGGTACCAAATTTCCCACCGTTTCTGATGCCATTGCTTCTGCGGATGCCTGGTGTGAGGCACAACAGAAATCCTTTTTTTTGCTAGGCTTACAGAACATGGAATACTGATGTAAGAAGTGTGTTGTCATCAGTGGAGAGTGTGTGGAAGAAATGGAAAGTTTCATCATCCTAGCTCGTTTCTTTCTGGGTAAAGTAAAACATATCAGTAGCCTTTTGTACATATAATATATATACAGTATATATATACATATATACCATATATACTGTATATATATAATTTACTTTTTCATTTAGCCCCAGGACGTGTTTGTTACAGTGTTTTCCCGATTGTGTGATCACATTTCCACTAAGTTCGGGCTTCTCTGTCATCTCTTGGATCGTCAATTTCTGCCATTCACTTGTGTGAATCTGAACTGTAACACCAAGAGAGGCGCTATTTCCAAAAAGTAAAAAGGAACAAATTAAGCAGCCCCTTTCTTCCTGATGTAAACTTATTGAACATTTACCCCATAATAAAGTCACCGATTTCAATTGTTAATTTTCAAAAAAGTTTTTAACTCCCTTTTGTCCGAGAGCGAGAACCTTTATATTATTTCCAAAACCCATACATTTTTTTATCAAATGAGTTACATAGTTACACAGGTTGAAAAAAGCCCCTGGTCCATCTAGCTCAACCTTCCTCCACCAATTCTACATTTTGTCGTTAAGTCATTTATTATAATACTAGAAGGTGGCCAGATTCTACGCATCGGGTATTCTAGAATTTATTGTGTAGTTAATGTATGATTTTTGTTATATATATATATAGATGTTGTTGTGTGTAGTTGCCAAGTGTTTGTGTAGGGCGCTGTACATGTTCTGGGTGGGGGGGGTGTGAGAGCGGTGTTGCTTGTGTGGAGCGCTGTGTGTGTGTTGCGTTTGTGAAGCGCTGTGTGTCTGCAGTGTTGTCTGTGTGTGGTGTTGTGTGTGTTGCGCGGTTTGTGTGGGTGTGGGGTTCGTGTGTGTGTTTTGGGTGGAGGTATGTTTTGTGCAATGTGTGTGTGTTGAGCGGTATGTGCGTATATTTGTGTATGCTGCGGTGTTTGTGTGTTGGGTGTTGTGTGTGTGGGTGTCTGTGGTTCCCAGTGTGTGTGTGGTGTGTTGTGCAGTGCGCGTGTGGCAGTGTGTGTGTGTTTTGGGGGGAGGTGTGCACCCCCATCGTGCTCCATCCCCCATGTTGCGCACTCCCCATCGTGCTCTATCCCCCATGCTGCGCACCCCCATCGTGCTCCATCCCCCATGCTGCGCACTCCCCATCGTGCTCCATCCCCCATGCTGCGCACTCCCCATCGTGCTCCATCCCCCATGCTGCGCACTCCCAATCGTGCTCCATCCCCCATGCTGCGCACCCCCATCGTGCTCCATCCCCCATGCTGCGCACTCCCCATCGTGCTCCATCCCCCATGCTGCGCACTCCCCATTGTGCTCCATCCCCCATGCTGCGCACTCCCCATTGTGCTCTATCCCCCATGCTGCGCACTCCCCATCGTGCTCCATCCCCCATGCTGCGCACCCCCATCGTGCTCCATCCCCCATGCTGCGCACTCCCCATCGTGCTCCATCCCCCATGCTGCGCACCCCCCATCGTGCTGCACAGTCACACATCAGACACACACACATCTGATCGCATACACTCACACCCCACTTCTGCCTGTGCCCTCCGGTGGGCGGTCCCAGCAGCTGTGCTGCACGCCATGCTCCTCTGCCTTCTACCGACACGCACACATCCGATCGCATACACGCACACATCTGATCGCATACACGCACACACCTGATCGCATACACGCACAAATACGATCGCATACACACACACACACGATCGCATACACGCACACACACGATCTCATAGACGCACACACACGATCGCATACACGCACACACATGATCTCATACACACGATCGCATACACGCACACACACATTGACGATATCGCACATACGCGCTCTCACACTCACAACATCCGGAGATACCACATGCTTCCGGCCATGTGATCCTCCGGCATGTCCTGGAAGGTCACTGCACGCACAGTATCGCCGCCGAAAAGCAAGCGATACCACTGGATGCTCTGAGTGTGTGGATGCGATCTGATGTGTGTGTGAGGTGTGTGTGTGAGAGTGTGTGTGATCTGATGTGTGTGTGTGTGTCTGTTCTTATGTGTGTGTGTGTGTGTTCCGCCACTCCAGGACATTGATGCGCTCACCTGCTCCCGGTCGGCTTCTGGTGAGTATGATCGGGGGTCTTCTTTCTTCTGCACATGTGTACCGGGAGCCTGTGTACGCTGGTAACCATGCTACACAATATTACCCGATGTGTACCATGATTACCAGCGTACCCCGCCCCCTGCACGCACGAGAGCCCACACCAGCGTACGCCGGCAACCCCAGCAATGCGAGGGTATGTGTCGGCTGGGTTGCCGGCGTACGCTGGTGTGGGCTCCCGGGGGTACAGCACTCACCTGGGAGTCGGGGCTCCGTGTCGGTTCGGGGAATGCGTGCGGGGGGCGGGGCCAGGGCGGGCGTGCAATGCGTGAGGGGGACGGGGCGTGGCCGAGTTGCCAATGCGTGCAGGGGGCCGGGGCGAGAGGCCAATCCGTGTGGGGTCGGAGCCTGGGTGAGCGGCCAATCCGTGCGGGGGGGCGGAGGCGAGGCGAAGCGAGCGGCCAATGAGAAGCTTGTCGCGGTAACGACAGAATTTTGGAGCAAGACAGACAGACAGAATAAGGCAATTATATATATAGATAATATTTATTGATTTATATAGTGCTATTAATTCTACAGCACTTTACATACATTGGCAACACTGTCCCCATTGGCACTCACAATCTAAGCTCCCTATCTGTATGTCTTTGTAGTCTGGGAGGAAACCATAGAACCCGGAGTAAACCCACACAAACACGGGGAGAACATACAAACTCCTTGCAGATGTTGTCCTTGGTAGGATTTGAACCCAGGACCCCAGCGCTGCAAGACTGCAGTGCTAACCACTGAGCCACCACAAGACTGCAGTGCTAACCACTGAGCCACCACAAGACTGCAGTGCTAACCACTGAGCCACCACAAGACTGCAGTGCTAACCACTGAGCCACCACAAGACTGCAGTGCTAACCACTGAGCCACCACAAGATTGCAGTGCTAACCACTGAGCCACCATGCACCAACAATGTTGTGTGTACTGAGGAAATCCTCCAGCCCTGATATAAAAGTTGTTACAGTATCTGCCATTACTACCTCTTGTGGTCGGCATTCCACAGTCTGACTGCTCTAACTGTAAAGAACCCTTTCCTATTTAGCTGCCGGAGTCGCTTTTCTTCCACTCGCAGTGAGTGCCCCCTGGTCCTTGGTATTGTGTTTGGAAGGAATAAGTCATGTGCCAGTCCTTTATATTGACCGCACATGTATTTATACATATAAATGAGATCTCCTCTGAGACGTCTTTTTTCTAAGTTAAACATATCTAACTTTTTCAACCTGTCATCATACGGGCGGCCTCCATTACTCATCATACGGGCGGCCTCCATTACTCATCATACGGGTGGCCTCCATTCCTCATCATACGGGCGGCCTCCATTCCTCATCATACGGGCAGCCTCCAATACTCCTTATACGGGCGGCCTCCATTACTCCTCATACGGGCGGCCTCCATTACTCATCATACGGGTGGCCTCCATTTCTCATCATACAGCAGGCCTCCATTACTCATCATACGGCAGGCCTCCATTACTCCTCATACGGGAGGCCTCCATTACTCCTCATACGGGCGGCCTCCATTACTCATCATACGGGAGGCCTCCATTACTCCTCATACGGGAGGCCTCCATTACTCATCATACGGGCGGCCTCCATTACTCATCATACGGGCGGCCTCCATTACTCATCATACGGGTGGCCTCCATTCCTCATCATACGGGCGGCCTCCATTCCTCATCATACGGGCAGCCTCCAATACTCCTTATACGGGCGGCCTCCATTACTCCTCATACGGGCGGCCTCCATTACTCATCATACGGGTGGCCTCCATTTCTCATCATACAGCAGGCCTCCATTACTCATCATACGGCAGGCCTCCATTACTCCTCATACGGGAGGCCTCCATTACTCCTCATACGGGCGGCCTCCATTACTCATCATACGGGAGGCCTCCATTACTCCTCATACGGGAGGCCTCCATTACTCATCATACGGGCGGCCTCCATTACTCATCATACGGGCGGCCTCCATTACTCATCATACGGCAGGCCTCCATTACTCATCATACGGGCGGCCTCCATTCCTTGCAATAATCTATTTGCCGCCTCTGAACTGACTCTAACTTCTGAATGTCCTTTTTAAAATGTGGACCCAAAACTGGATCCCCTATTCCAGATGTGGCCTTACAAGTGATTTATACAGGGGTAACAATACGTTGGGATCCTGGGATCTAATCTCTTTCTGTACACCCTAAACCTGCACATATCAATCAAAGTGTAGCGCATTTCTGCAACTTTGAAAGATACTTCAGCATCCAAGCATCCGATCTTTCAATGAAAGTTGTGCTTGGATACAGCAATGTTGCCCCACTATGGCGCTGCCTTTACTTCATATAGCAAAATCCTGGTGGTGGATTCCCTTTAATTAAAGGTGCATAACTGTTAATAAACTTGGTACATTTTCATAGCCAGGAAATTACATTTGACCAGGTATTGTTCGCGTTGTGTTTAGCACAAGTTTAAGTCTATTATTTGCGAGACAGTTAAATTATCAATAATAATTATTATATTAGTCCAGCAGTGACTGTTGAATTACAAGTTTTAAATTAAAATTGTTACACTTATTTTAGCTTTTTTGGCTCCATAGAATCAAGAACCATAAAGAATTATTGGAGCTACAGAGGACTGTAATAAATGTATATAGTCCACTACTTTTACACTGATGGTCTGTCCTTAGGATAGGTCACCAATGTCTGATTGGCCGGGGTCCGACACCCTGTATCCCGCCGATCACCTGCTCTTGGTCCTGGCGGCTGCAGGAGAAAATGCTCAGTGTCGGCGCTGCTCCGTCTTCTTATAGTGGCCGTGGATGGGTACTGCACATCGCATTCAAATCAATAGGAGACAGATGTGCAGTACCCGGCTGCGGCCGCTATCAGAAGACGGGGCAGCCCCGGAACTGAGCATTTCTGGCTGCCTGCTGCCGACGCACAGAGTCGGACCGGGTGTTGGTGACCTATTCTAAGGATAGACGGTCAATGTAAATGTAGTGGACAACCCGTATAATATTATAAAAGAGTATGAAACTATATAACTGCACCTCTCATGAGATGAATACTTTCCTGTTTGCAGACAGGCCCGAGCTGTTCATGGGAAGAGGATCCCAGTCTGTGACAACCCCGCCCTGGAGCTGTAAGGTGAGTGCAAGTATACCATTGAAAACAAAGCCGGGATGGTTACATAATTATTACGGCTCCAGGTTTACACACTACAAAGAATAAAAGTAGTCAGACTCCCATCTATATGTCCCCTGTTAATCCACTGCATTGTCTTCCTAATAGTTAAAGAGCATTTGTCACCAAGTTTTTGCTATGTAATCTGAGAGAAGCATGAAGTAGGGGCTGAGACCCTGATTACAGGGATGTATAACTTACTGGGCTTCATGGTGTAATTTTGAAACAATCCTTGTTTTCTCTGTAGTAGAAGTATCAGTGCTTAGAATGCTGAGCTGTGTGTAACCCCGCCCACACCCCTGATTGGCAGCTTCCTGTGTATACTGTCAGCAATCTGTTAATCAGTGGTGAGGGCAGAGATACACAAATTAGCCTGACTGTTCTGCACAAGACATGCAGTCCAGCAGTGATAATCTCCTGCTGATAATACACTGATTGTATTGAATTTACAACACACAGTCTAATAAGTGGCACATTCCTTAAATCTAGTGCTCTTGCACTATATTATGCTGCTCTAAGATTAAATAGGAAAAACCTGCTGATAGATATCCTATAATAAATCATGTGTTAGACAATTGATACGTTCATGATATCATAATGTTGTTCTCTTATATACCAAAAAATTGCCAATTTAAATAATAATAATATTTATTCATTTATATAGCGCTGTTAATTCCACAGCGCTTTTTATACAATGGTAACACTGTCCCCATTGGGGCTCACAATCTAGGTTCCCTATCAGGATGTTTTTGGAGTGTAGGAGGAAACCCACTCAAAAACGGGGAGAACATACAAACTCCTTGCAGATGGTGTACTTGGTGGGATTTGATCCCAGGATCCCAGCGCTGCAAGACTGCAATGCTAACCACTGAGCCACCACAAGACTGCAGTGCTAACCACTGAGCCACCACAAGACTGCAATGCTAACCACTGAGCCACCGTGCCGCCCAAAGAAAGCATAATTTTGATGAAAGTTTGTAGTTTTGAATACATAATACGTTTATAATAAATTCCTCTAAGTCCGTCTCTGTCCCACAAAAGTCAATAGGTTGGACTGAAAAAACATATGGAGTAGCCTCAGTCTGTATCATAGCCTCCTACAGGCGTTTTTGCCTTTTGAGAAGGAGTTAACAAAAAAAATATAACATCCACATATGAAAAACAATCAACTCAAAACACAATGAGAGAAAGGAAAATAAAATTACAAAAAATAAATATATATATATATATATATATATATATATATCTATATATATATATATATATATATATATATATATATAGATATATATATATATATATATATATATATATAGATATATATATATATATATATATATAGTCCATTTAAATTTTCGTAATTGCATGACTTTGTGTCTTTACCAGGTAACACTCTGGAGTCTTGCAGTGTCACTGCTGCTTCTGTCAGCGATGATAACCACCGCGTCACCCACTCCAGTTATGGAGGGGAAGTCCATTACTGAAAGGGAGTCAGACAGTTTTGGAACCGTTGACCCTAAGAGCGTTGACTTTTTAATTGAGGAGAATGTAGAACAATCCATAAAATCACCAGGAAGTCCGGTGTTCGGTGAGTAGAGTCATTTGATATTATATATAGATTTTATTTTTTATTTTATTTTTTTTTTGTAAACTCAGGTGTAGAGAATTGTGCAAATCAGAAAATAATAACTGTGACAAAGTGACAAAACAATATAGTAATAATCCATGAAGTTTGGTCCCATCTCACCAGAGCGCCTTCTTCTATATTCTCGCTGTGTCCTTTCATGACTTTTTACAAACCACAATCGGGACTTCTTATGTATCCCTTCTTGCCGCTCTTTCATAAAGGCCAGATTTGGGGCGTGTATGACTAATAGTCGTCCTGTGGACAGATTCTCTCCCCTGAGCTGTGATCTCTGCGGCTCGTCCAGTGACCATGGGTCTCTTTGCTGCTTCTCAATTTAGTGCTCGCCTTCTTGAGATGTCAGTTTAGGTGGACGGCCATGTCTTGGTAGGTTTACTCCTATTTTTGGATGATGGATTGAACAGCACTCCATAAGATGTTCAGAACTTGGGCTATATTTTTTATAACCTAACCCTGCTTTACTCTTCTCCACCACTTTATCCTTGGTTTTCATGATCCCTAATGTTCTCAAGCAAACCTCTGGGGCCTTCACAGAACAGCTGTAGCTATTGTCACGATTCCTCTGTGCTGAGCATTTTGCACACTGGTGATGCTCTGCCGCACCTTCCTGAATTATGGAGCTGGCAGTGACATTATTCCTTTGTGCAGAACATCTTGCATTTGGAAATGCTCTGCTGTGTTTCTTTGAGCACTTGCTGACAGGTTGTTTGACAGCACAGGTTTCCATGCTGGTTCTCGGAGGTGCTTACTCAGGTGTTCCACGTTCCTGGTAATTGCCGTTTCATTACTGATCATGCTCTCCCAGGACTTTGCCAGTCGTACTCTCTGGTTCCGCAGTTGTGCTCTTGGCTCCTGTTCTTGCTTGTATTTTGATCTAGGCTTCTTGACCCCGGACTGTTTATTAACCCTTCTCTGCCAGCTCCCTGTTGTTCTCATTACCTCCTGGCTTCTGACCTCGGACCGTTGCCTGACCATGTCTATGTCTGCTCCCTGAATCTAGTACTTGAATTCTGACCCTCGGCCTGTGACTTGACTGAATTTCTGTTTACTCCCTATGTCCTGATGTGTCCTCCAGTTTCCTGACCCCCGGCTTGTATGACTACCCTTCCGTCTATACTATCCGTAATTAGTGACTAGCAGCACAGCTATACTGAGAATAAATTATACACAGTTGTGTGACTTCTAGAGGCAGTTGGTCACTCATGATTTTATTTAGGGGTATCAGACACCAGAGGGTCGAATACAAATGCACGTCACTTTTTTTAGATTTAAATTTCTTAAATAATTAGAAAAACTTGTATCATTTCCTTCACACTTCACAAATATTGGCTACTTAGTGTTGGTCTATCATGTAAAATCGCAATAAAATACATTTATGTTTGAGGGTGAAATGTGAGGAAGTTCACTGGGTATGAATACTTTTTTCAAGGCTCTGTGTGTGTTATGGGGGGAGACGTAATAGACCTGAATTCAGAATAGGGGAGGACTACTGTGTTTTCCCGAAAATAAGACAAGGTTTTATGTTATTTTTTGCTCCGAAAGATGCTCTAGAGCTTATTTTTAAGGTAGGTCTTATTTTTAGGGTAGGTCATATTTTCACGTAGGTCTTATTTTTGGAGTACATCTTATTTTTGGGTTAGGTCTTATTTTCTGGATAGGTCTTATTTTCAAGTTAGGCCTTATTTTCGGGGTAGGCCTTATTTTCAGGTTAGGTCTTATTTCCGGGTAGGCCTTATTTTTGGGGTAGGCCTTATTTTCGGGTTAGGTCTTATTTTTGGGGTAGGACTTATTTTCAGGTTAGGTCTTATTTCCGGGTAGGCCTTATTTTTGGGGTAGGCCTTATTTTTGAGGTAGATCTTATTTTGTGGGTAGGTCTTATTTTGGGAGTAAACTTTATTTTCAGGTTAGGTCTTATTTTCGGGGTAGGCCTTATTTTCGAGGTAGGTCTTATTTTCGGGTTAGGTCTTATTTTCAGGGTAGGTCTTATTATTGGGGTAGGCCTCATTTTCGAGGTAGGTCTTATTTTCAGGGTAGGTCTTATTTTTGGGGTAGGCCTTATTTTCGGGGTAGGCCTTATTTTCGGGGTAGGCCTTATTTTCGGGGTAGGCCTTATTTTCGAGGTAGGCCTTATTTTCGAGGTAGGCCTTATTTTCGGGGCAGGTCTTATTTTTGGGGCAGGTCTTATTTTCGGGGTAGGTTTAATTTTCAGGATAGGTTTTATTTTCGGGATAGGTCTTATTTTTTGGGTAGGTTTTGTTTTCGGGATAGGTCTTATTTTTAGGATAGGTCTTATTTTCAGGGTAGGTCTTATTTTCAGGGAAACAGGGTATGTCCAACTAGAAAGCTCATTACCAAATTTCGATTGTTGGGGACTTGAATTGATCAGTGTCCCTCTGATAATTGATGTATGAAACTTATGACACTAACATGTGACTATTATGTTGCAGAAAACATAACCTTAACCGTCCAAAGTGATGACGAATTACCAGACAACGTCCTATTTCGTGCCGAACGCTCTCCTACAGGCAAAAAGAAGAACAAGAAGAGTGGAAAAGGTGAAAATGGCAATAAGAATGGAGACTGCAGCCGACATAGTATACAGGTGAAGGTGCGGGACCTCGGGTTAGGATATGACTCCGATGAACTCATTACATTTTTTTACTGCATGGGGTCCTGCCAAAAATCCAATAATTACGACCTCACGCTAACGACTCTACTCAAGAACAAGCGCATCACCCACAGCTCACACAAACGGGTCAGTAACCAGCCCTGCTGCCGGCCAGCCGGATACCAACCCGCATCCTTCCTGGATATCAACAATGAGTGGCAAGTAGTAGAAAAGTTATCGGCGGCTAATTGCAGCTGTGGAAGCTGATCTTCTCCGACAGACGAACACGCTGCAGGAAAAATGTACGGCTCCTGGTAACAGACCAAGAAGAGTAACGGCAGAAGAGGTCGGGAAGTTGGAAGTGAGGAGCCACCGTGGTACAAGGCATTTTAAACAAAGTGGTCCTACAAGTTTCACCTCAATTGTCTAAAATCTATAGACTTCGGTCACCAACCGGCTCCGGCTTTGGCGTCATTGGGTTTTTGCTATGAAAACATACTACAGAGGTGGTGTATTTCTTTATCGCTACTGAAAATAATGAACCTCGGCACAAACCTGTCAGAACGTGTCACCTCCGATACAGGGTGACGTCTACGAGTGACTGATGGAGGGATTTTATGTAAGAGACCAAGGACGCTCCAGAAAGTCCTCAACAATGGTCAACCACCTATGTTATATATCTAGACGCTAATGTATAAAACTGTCACATGGCTGCTTGAAATAACCGCAAAACATTTGCAAACTGGACTATTCAAAAGCTACAGGTAACGGGGATACAAACAAGAAAGTGTGTGAGTCTATGTAACCTCCTCTGCCGTAGACCGTGGCATAGGAGCTCCGCGCACAGTTTATACCAGTTGTGTTTTATTACAAAGAGATGATACAAGAGCGTCACCTGAAAGGCACTTTTACTATTAGGCTATGTTCACACGCAGCGTTTTTCATATCTTGACTGAGGGAACCTGTCAGCAGATTTGGTGACTATAAGCTGCGGCCACCCCAGTGAGTCTTTATATACAGCGTTCTAGAATACTGTATATAAGAGCCCAGGCCGCTGTGTAGAACGTAAAAAACACTTTTATAATACTCACCTAGGGGAGGCGGTCCGGTCCGATGGGTGTCGCTGTTCTTTGGTCCAGCGTCTCCTGTCTCTGGTCCAGCGCCTCCTCTTTCGGCCATCTTTGTCCTCCTTCTGAGGCCCATGTGCATGACGCGTCCTACGTCATCCACACTTGCCCACGTTGAGGTCCTGCGGAAGTGTACTTTGATCTGCCCTGCTCAGGGCAGATCAAAGTACTGTAGTGCGCATGCATGGACAGTCTGTAACTTTTCCTTGCGCCTGCGCATTACAGTAGTTTAATCTGCCCTCAGCCAGGCAGATCAAAGTCCGTCTGCAGAGGACCGCAATGTCTGCCTATGTGTATGACGTAGGACGCGTCATCCATACTGGGCTGGGTAGAAGGAGGACAGAGATCAGACCAGAGAGGAGGCGCTGGACCGGAAAGCATCGACATCCATCGGACCGGACTGACTATTAGGTGAGTATTATAAAAGTGTTTTTTACATTATACAGCGCGGCCTGGGCTCTTATATACAGAATTCTGGAATGCTGTATATAAGAGCTCAGTGGTGGTGGCCGCAGCTTATAGGGGACAAATCTGGTGACAGGTTCCCTTTAAAAATGCCATTTTTGTAACCTTTCTTGTTGCTTTTTCACTGCATTTTTGTCACTTTTTTTTTGCAGCGTCTTTGGGTTTGGTTTGTCTATAGTAAAATGTTTAATAAAGTTAGTTTTAATGACCAAACACGCTTCTAAAACAGCAAAAATGCATTTGTTTTTTTTCCACTTTCACTGTTCTTTCTAAGGGTGAAAAATGCTGTAAAAATACTAAAAAGAATTAACAGAAGATTTAAAACTGCTGAAGATTTAGAAACTCCGCAGTTCTCAAATTGATTCAGGAAAAAAAAAACGTACATGAGAGTTCTGAATTTTATAGCTTTTGCTAGTACTGCCAAAAGCGGCTTTTAATTCGCAAAAAAAAAAACGTTGCATGTGAACATAGCCTTATCATTTCTGATAATTTCATCTGTGTTGGATTCTGAATATTTCCTTAGGGCTCAAAATCAAAGGAGACAAAATATCTTCCACCAGTCTCAATCTGCGGAACCGATATTAATGCAGAATTGGGCGCAGTCGATCGGCACTCAGTTTATTGTACAGAGCTTTACCAAATGTAACATAAGAGGATGAGAAAAATATTTTATAGATTAGCAAAGTGTGAAACAGCCGGGTCCTAAAAAAAATCAAAAAGAAACGTTTAGCAAGAAATGTTACTTTACTTCACGCACTGTGTATTACACAATATGGATTCACTTTGGGTGCTCTTAATGTTCCACTAACACTAATAGTTGGGATCTCTGATCCCTAAGAAATTAACAAGACCAAAGATGTAATCAGAGCTGCTTCTTCCGATGTCTCCTGCTGCAAAGAGACTGAGGGTTTCACTGTAGGCTTCTGCAACAGCTAACATTATTTGGAAGTTTATGAGATGTTTACCTAGTAAAATGATTGGATACATTTTGTAAATGATAAATGTCATTATCAATAATGGTGCAAAAAGAAAAAAAGATCATCTACGTATCGTACCTTATATTCCTCTTTCCCATGCATGCCTACTTTCTGTATGCTAAAAGAAGAATACACAACTGCTACAGCAAGGTATAGGGGTTCATTATTACGCCCAATAAAATTCAATGGGATGTAGCAATCAAGATGTGTGGATAAACAATGCAGCATGTAAAATGATACATGGTTACATAGGTTGAAAACAAGGCCTAGGTCCATCAAGTTCAATCTTCCTACACCAATTATATGTTTTGTCACTAAATTATCTATTACCCACAATGTTGTGTGTACTGAGGAAATCAACCAGCCTTTTTTTGTTATTGTGTCTGTCATTACTACCTCTTGTGGTAGGGCATTCCACAGTCTGACTGTTCTAACTGTAAAGAAGCCTTTCCTCTAACTGTAAAAATCCCTTTCCTATTTAGTTGCCAGAATTGCCTTTTTTCCACCCATTATGAGTGCTCACTGGTCCTTAGTATTGTCTTTAGAAGGAATAAGTCATGTGCCAGTCTTTTGAATTGACCACACATGTATTTATACATATGAATGAGATCTCTGTTTTTCTAAGCTAAACAAGCCCAACGTTTCCATCCTCTCACCATAATGGAGGCCTCCATCCCTTGTAATAATCTAGTTGCCGCTCTTGAACTGACTCTAACTTCTGAATATCCTTTTTAAAATGTGGAGCCCAAAACTGAATCCTAAATTATGTTTTTTTATAGTACATGCTCCCTGGTGTAATCTGAATCACACCCATAGATGAATCAAACAATTACACTAGGGGGTCATGTAGACGTCTGATTTTTTTTTAATGTATAAGAAAGCGTACCATTTTTTTGGGGATCAGATATTGATTAGAGTATGGTCCAAGTGTCATTAATTTTTCTGTTACATGGAGAAAAAGAAAAAAAATCTCCACCTTTTGTATTCTGAAAGCCCTTGCCCTGCAAAACATCACACACATGCACTGGACCATGAATTTTAATGTGTCAGTGTGGAGTCCAAGTACTGTCCAAACGAAAATAGGACTCCACGCACACAACCTAAGAAATAACAATTTATTGAATAACATATAAAGTCACAAACAATTGATTAAAAAAATACAAACTATTTTCCATTAATAATTTCCATTTATGATTGTATGAATCAGGGATTAATATGATTAGTAATAAAAGGTAAATTATGAAAAATCAAGAAATGAGTTACAATCTAAACAAAGGGATCACAGAAAACACACATGTAAAAGACAATATTTACACATTAAATATTAAACAGAAAAATAGTATTTATCAAATACACTCAGTATTGGGAAAAAATGAATAAATCAAAAAGCAATATGTGATCCAAACTTCTGTATAGACTGAGTCCTTTAGGTGAAAAATTATTGCAGTTTGCATATTTTGCAATTGTTTTTTTTCTTTTAAGAAATGGATGTTTCTTCATTGATTCTTTATGTTTTTATGGTTACATTTACTTTTAAAGCAAAAAGAATAAAAAAAGGATAGAATTACAAACAGCTGTGAGCAAAGAACAAAAACACGACAAAGTATCAAAACAACGGAATTCATACAGCAACATTGTATCAGTCTGTGGTGTATGCTGTTTACATGATGCAACTTTTCTATTTTGGAGAGATGATGTTCTATGTATTATAAACAATAACTAAAGACTTTTGAAGACTTTTATGGAACAGACTAAGGCTATGTGCGCACGTTGCGTCGGAGTACCTGCAGTTTATTCTGCACGTTTTCCTTCCCTTGGTTTTTGACCAAATGGCTTTTGACCATTTTTTAGCGCTAAAAACGCATGCGTATTTACCGCGTTTTTAGTGCGTTTTCAGCGCTTTTTACCTGCGTTTTCACCTGCGTTTCTGCAGATGCGTTTTGTAGATCAAGACACTGAGAAATAAAGTTGAAATAGTCAAAAAGAATGAAAAAAGAGAAAAAAGTATAAAATTAACTTTTAATAAAACTATATGGAAAATTATCAATTTTAATGAAATAATAGTGGTTATGCACATTTTAACAGAAAAATAGGTAAAGTTTATTATTTTTTAATATTTAAATTTTCGGTTATTGTGTGTGTAAAGGAACATTAGAACCCATTAATTTTTGGCCAGAAAAGCATGCGTTTTTGGAGCCAAAAACGCAGTGGAAAAGCAGGTAAAAAGCATGAAAAACGCAGGAATTGTGCTTTTGGTTGCATTTTGCCATTTCTCATTGACTCCAATGTTAAGAAAACGCTGCAGAAATGGCAAAAACAACTGACATGCTGCTTCTTTTTCAGCATGGTTTTTGACCCAAAATATGCAAATTAAACGCTGCAGAAAAAAAAGCAAAGTGCAGACAGGATTTCTGCTTTTCCCATAGACTTTGCTGGAAAACAAAAACGCATGCGTTTTAGCGCAAAAACGCTGCTGCTGAAAACGCTGCAGAAACGCGGTAAAAAACGCAACGTGCGAACATAGCCTTACTCCTAGTATAGGGGATAATCATTTTTCAAGGGTAAAAGTCAAAATTTTCTCAACAAATACAATATACAATATACTGTAGAACTAATCAGTATCCAGAGAGCCACATAAAAGGTTCTACATTAAAATTGTGGGCGCCTTGGTGTCTATTACAAGAGATCTGACATTAACCAAAATATTATCTCCCATGTACTGCTCATATATACCCCCATTTAATGGCCCTATAATATCTTCTTGTTCTATGGATCTGTAATATAGCACTCTTGGAAATATACGGGCACATTTGTACCTCTATATAACCGATTTCATACAGAAATTGTTTCATGTGAAAGTTTTTGGAGTATTTTGAGAAAACATTTTTTTTTCACTGTGTTACTGTTACATCACAAACGATATTAGTTATCAAACAATGTATCACACAGGTGCATATGGCTCTGAGTGTCATAAATTAACGACTTGGGCCATTTCCTCATTCGTGCTCATCTACTTTTATTTAGTGATCATATTTTTACATTGACTGTATTAGGAGAAATTCCACCTTCCCCGTAAGGGGAAACCAGCACTAGGATGGACGTATTAGGGAACATGGGAAATCAATGTCCTTATGAGACATTAACCCCTTTAATGCTGTACATAATTTATAAAAAGTACAACCCATAAGACTCTACCTGTTCAGTTTAGGCTTGATACATGTTTCCATTTGTAAAGATGTAAAGTGGACTCCCAGAACTAGATGCACTAGTCCAGTATTGATCACAGTAGGCTCTAATGTGTGGCTCTAAACCTATTGGAAAAATGCATTTCTAACGAGGACATGCGGGGAGACTAAGGGCCGCTTTTCCTGCGGTGTCACACGTATCGATGTGTGTTGCCGCAGGAACGACGAACAACATCGTACCTGCAGCAGCAACGATATTTTGTAAGAGGGGGGCATGTCAACAATGAGCGATTTTGAACGTTTTTGCAACGATTCAAAATCACTCATAGGTGTCACACACAACGACATCACTAACGCGGCCGGATGTGCGTCACAAATTCTGTGACCCTAACGACATTGCTTTAGCGATGTTGTAGCGTGTAAAGCAACCCTAAGGCTATGTTCACACTTTGCTTTTTTACTGCTTTTCTCTTTCTGCAGCCAAAACCTGCTCTCTTGGAAGTAAGGCCTTGTGGTCGCGTTGCCTTTTATTTTTTTGCATTTTTTCTAACATTTTTCCTTCCTTTTTTGAAATCAATAAAAACAAGAAAAAAAATCATCCCAGCAAAGTCTATGAGAATTGTGACTTGCTGTGCACTTTGCTTCTGTTTTCTTGCACATTTTGTTTCTGAAAAAAAGAAGCAGCGTGTCAATTGTTTCTGCATTTTTTTTTTTGCATTTATATAATCTCCTGCAATGCTTTATCATTACAGTGGATTATGCCGCAGCACTTTGCCTCATACACTGTGCATACAGCATGGTGTGTGAGGCTCTCCGTAGCTCAGTAACCTGGGGTCGTCATGGTGACTGGACCATTACCCTAGGTGAGTATTATAAAAGTGTTTTTTACGTTCTACACAGTGGCCTGGGCTCTTATATACAGTATTCTAGAATGCTGTATATAAGGGCT
Source organism: Anomaloglossus baeobatrachus (assembly GCF_048569485.1). NCBI lineage: Eukaryota > Metazoa > Chordata > Amphibia > Anura > Aromobatidae > Anomaloglossus > Anomaloglossus baeobatrachus. Next base: position 244,853,965 of record NC_134360.1, read on the forward strand.
CAGTGGTGGTGGCCGCGGCTTATAGGGGACAAATCTGGTGACAGGTTCCCTTTAACTTTTGGGGGAGCTGCAGGTTGGAGTCCGGTGATGTATATGTCCCAGGGATTATGGAAAATGTCATCCCTTCTCTATTAAACTGCAAGATTACATAGTAAATGTATCTATTATCATAAATAAGGCATTCAGGGAAATCTACTAAATGCTTTTTTTATTTTGAGCAATTCCTCAGTATCATTCACGAAGCCAGTATATTGTTCTATACGTCATCTACGACTCCATGGACTTTCTGTTTCTTTGTCTTTTCATATCATCAGCGTCTATTTATTGCCTTTAACTTATTTATTTATTTGTTGTGTTTTTTTTGTATGATACATTTTCCTTTCAAGAATTTATTTATTAACATATCTCTTAACCGTGTTTATATTTTGTATATTATTCATATTTAAAGTCTATTTTTGACGATTCTGTCGGGCGACATTAATCCTGTGCGTGTTACAATGGGTCAAATATTCATCGATGGTTCTAACTTGTTCTATGCGTTTATAGGGGGAATGAATAAACCACTAAACCATTTTGGAGCAATAAATTGGTCACATTTAACACGTCCCAGTCGTCTGTTAAAATCGAAATACTGTCAGACGTTTTGTACTGTTTTATAATAATATTAACCTATTTACTGTTTTTATTGCAATAAAAAAAATCTATTTTTGTATAGATGCCTGTTTACTATAAAAATAAAGTTAATAGTTATTTGCTGCATTCTGTGCAAGTGTACAGTGTTAATAGAGGTGATCGATGCACATTACACCCACACATGCGCAAGATGGACGGACGATGAAGCATTTGTGCGCCAAAATCGGAAGTGAAACATAAACCAAGAAAAGTGCAGTCCAGTTTATCATTACTAATGCAAAATACTGGCCATGTCTGTCTTAAAGGGATATTTTTCATTTTAAATTGTCCTTTTTAAAGGGGAGAAGAGTAAATTGCGCTTTACACGCTGCGACATCGCTAACGATTTATCGTCGGGGTCACGTCGTTAGTGGCGCACATCCGGCGTCGTTAGCGACATCGCAGCGTGTGACACCAAGGAGCGATGATCAACGATCGCAAAAATCGTTGATTGTTGACCCATCGCCCCTTTTCATAATATCATTGCTGGTTGTTTGTCGTTCCTGCGGCATCACACATCACTATGTGACACCGCAGGAGCGACGAACATCTCCTTACCTGCGTCCACCGGCAATGAGGAAGGAAGGAGGTGGGCTGGATGTTCCGGCCGCTCATCTCCGCCCCTCCTCTGCTATTGGTCGGCTGCTGTGTGACGCCGCTGTGACACCGAACGCACCTCCCTCTTGAAGGAGGGATTGTTCGGTGGTCACAGCGACGTCGCTGAACAGGTAAGTGCGTGTGACGCTGCCGTAGCGATAATGTTCGCTACGGCAGCGATCACATATCACACGAACGATAGAGGCGGGTACTATCGTGCTCGACATCGCTAGCGATTGCTAGCGATGTCGCAGCGTGTAAAGCACCCTTAAGGGTATGTGCCCACAATCAGGACTCACCGTGTCTTGGACGCAGCAGGTCCTGATCTGCGGGGCCGCGAGTCTCCTCCGCAGGAGACCACAGCTGCTCGTGCCCACGATCAGGGTTCACTGCGCTGTGGTCTCTCGCTTGTGTTCTCCCTACGGAGGACACATGCGATTCCGCAGCAAACAATTGACATGCTGCAGTCTGGAAACACGCATCGCAGGTCAGAGTTTGCTGCGGAACAAACAACCACAGCGGGTAGGAGATTTCTAGAAATCCCATCCATTGTGCTTGTACCATATAACGCAGAGTTTTGGACTCAGCGAAAACACGCTACATCCAAAACGCTGCAAACACTGATCATGGGCACACCCTAAGATATCGGCCATAACAGCTGCTCTTACATTAGAAAACCCTCTTATTTTTTAACTATGTGCTTAAAAACTCTGCCTTTCCTTCCCGACGCCAAGTCAGAGTGGTCATGGACAGCTCCTGCTGCAATTCTGCTGCTTCATGTCCACAGATCAGCTCTTCCTCTGGGCGTGACAATAGACATCATGCTGATTGAGAGACGGCTCCCTGCAGTTAGGCAGCGGGGAGCTGACGGTCACTCAGCATGTTATATCAGCAGCGCCAAGTCAATGGAGCAAAGTAAAAAAAAAGTAATAAAAAAAATCAAAAACAGCCCTTTCAGGGGCAAATTCACACAATGGAATTTCAGTGCATTTTTGAAATCGTGGAAAAATCATGCTACAGTGACAACATTTCTGTAACACCCATAGAAAATACTGAGAGTTACATAAACAGAGCAGCCCAATAAATTACCGTATTTTTTGGATTATAAGATGCACTTTTCTTCCCAAAAATTTAGGCGGAAAATGAGGGGTGCATCTTATAATCCAAATGTAGCTTACCGTGGGGTGGTGGAGAGGGATCTCAGGAGACAGGGGAGATGCTGCGGACCGTGGACACTGTGCTGCGGGCGCTGTGCTGGTGCTCGCTTCAGACAATGAGGCAGGGACAATCCTGAAAATGTCAGTGGTGCGGGGTTCAAATAATGACGCCTGGAGTCAGCACATGCGCAGATTGAGCTCTCGGCTGAAGATCTCATCTGCACACGCGCCACCTCCGGCCCATTGAACTCCCAGCAGCGAACGTAAGGAAAATGGCGCCCGGGGGTGGCGCGTGAACAGATGAGATCTTGGCTTGTCATTGAGCTGATAGCTCAATCTGCGCATGCGCCGATTGTAAGCGTCCTTTCTTTGAAGTCCACACCTCCAACAGTTTTTGGATGTTGCCTACTTCATAATGCCTGCGGCGACCATCTAGGACACCTGTTGCACCGCCTGCAACATCGCTATACTCCAGCACCACCCCTGCCTCCTGTGACTCTGTTCCACCACCGCTGCCACTCCGTGTAAGGCCCCCTTCACACGTCCGTGAAAAAACACGCACGTGTGTTACGTCCGTTTTTCGGGTCCGTTTTCCGTTTTTGTGTCCTTTCTTTGTGTCCGTGTGCCATCTGTGTGAATGCCGTATGCTAGCCGTGTGTGCGTGTTGGTTGTCCGTTTATGCGTGAGAGAAATAACTGACATGTGTATGTGTTGTCCGTGTGAATTTATGCGTGTTTGTGATGCACAATGTCGTAGATACATACCCGCTGACAGCAGACAGAGTCGCGCGTAGAAAATGAACTGGGGTGAACGTCACCCGACTTCATTGTCATACCACGGCTCTGTCTGTGTCGCGTCCTGATTAGCGGTCACCCGTGAAGGACTCACCGGTGACCGCTAATCACCAGAGTGACTGAATGGAGTACCCCTCTCTCATACTTACCGTTCCCCGATCACCGGCGCGGCGCTGCACGGCTGTTCTCTACACTCCGGCGGCTTTTCCTCTTTTGAAAAAGCCGGTCGCTCATTAAACAATCTCGTATTCCCTACTTTCCCCGCCCACCGGCGCCTATGATTGGTTGCAGTTAGACACACCCCCACGCTGATTGACAGCTGTCTCACTGCAACCAATCACAGCCGCCGGGGGGCGGGCCTATACTGTGCAGTTAAAAAAATAAATAATTAAAAAAAAACGACGTGCAGTCCCCCCCATTTTGATACCAGCCAGGGTAAAGTCATACGGCTGAAGGCTGGTATTCTCAGGATTGGGAGCTCCATTTATGGGGAGCCCCCCAGCCTAACAATATCAGCCAGCAGCCGCCCAGAATGGCCGCATCCATTAGATGCGACTGTTCTGGGACTCTACCCGGCTCTTCCTGATTGGCCCTGGTGCGTTGGCAATCGGGGTAATAAGAAGTTAATGGCAGCCTATAGCTGCCACTAAATCCTAGATTAATCATGTCAGGCGTCTCCCCGAGATACCATCCATGATTAATCTGTAGGTTACAATTAAAAAACAGACACACCCAAAAAATCCTTTATTACAAATAAAAAACACTAACAAATTCTCTCGTCACCAATTTATTGACCCCAACAAAGCCCTCCATGTCCGGCGTAATCCATGGACCTCCAGCGTCGCATCCAGCTCTGCTGCATGAAGGTGACAGGAGCAGCAGAAGAACACCGCTGCTCCTGTCAGCTCCACGCAGCAACTGAGGTTGCTTCAGCCAGCCTTCAGCCGTGTGACTTTACCCTGGCTGGTATCAAAATGGGGGGGGGACCGCACATCGTTTTTTTTAATTATTTTATTTATTTATTATGACTGCACAGTATAGTCCCGCCCCCGGCGGCTGTGATTGATTGCAGTGAGACAGCTGTCAATCAGCGTGGGGGCGTGTCTAACTGCAACCAATCATAGGCGCTGGTGGGCGGGGAAAGCAGGGAATATGAGATTGTTTAATGAGCGGCCGGCTTTTTCAAAAGAGAAAAAGCTGCCGGAGTTTAGTGAACAGCCGTGCAGCGCCGCGCCGGTGATCGGGGATCGGTAAGTATGAGAGAGGGGGGAGACTGACCGACAGACAGTGAGAGAGGGACAGACAAGACAGAGACGGACTGAGGGAGATTGACTGACATAGACAGGAAAAGAAAGAATGACCGACATCGCTAGAAAAAAGCACAAAACGTACACGGAGCATACAGAGGTGCATCCGTGTCACGTATTGTGCACACATAACCATTGACTTTCATGGTGTCCGCGTGTGCGTGTTCTGTGCAGAAAATGGACATGCTTCCGTGCAAAACGGAAACAGATACGGATCACGGACATGATGAAATAACGCACGTGTGCCCTCAAACATAGCATAACATTGGTGCATGTTTGGCCGTGTCTCCGGTACATACGGAAACGGAACAAACACGCACATGTTTCACGGACGTGTGAAGGGGGCCTAAGACATCACCAGATTATAAGACGGACCTCATTTTTTTTTTACCTTTTTTTTTTCTCTAAATTCGGGGTGCGTCTTGTAATCCAGTGCGTCTTATAAACCGAAAAATATGGTCACTATTTCCATAACTCAGGATATTAACCAATCACGGTGGAACCGATAATAATAAGGGTTTTTCCAAAATGAGGGGGCCACATAATTTCATCACATATATATATTTTTTTTCAAGAGTGAATTATGATATTAACACCAGCCATATATTTTAAGAGAGGCCTGGATGCATTTATTGAAAATATAATATTATTGGTTATGCACAGTAGATTCTGTGATCAGATGGTTAACCAGAGAACTGGTCTGATTGCCGTATGTGGAATCGGGAAGGATTTTTTCCCCTAGTGTAGCGCTGCCGCATGGAGTTTTTTTCCCTTCCTCTGGATCAACATCTTAGGCGGGCTTTGCACGTTGCGACATCGCAAGCCGATGCTGCGATGTCGCACGCGATAGTCCCCGCCCCCGTCGCAGGTACGATATCTTGTGATAGCTGTCGTAGCGAAAATTATCGCTATGCCAGCTTCACATGTACTCACCTGCCCTGCGACCGTCACTCTGGCCGGCGTCCCGCCTCCTTCCTAAGGGGGCGGGTCGTGCGGCGTCATAGCGACGTCACACGGCAGGCGGCCAATAGCGGCGTAGGGGCGGAGATGAGCAGGATATAAACATCCCGCCCACCTCCTTCCTTCCGTAGAGCCGCCGGCGGCAGGTAAGGTGAAGTTCCTCGCTCCTGCGGTTTCATACACAGCGATGTGCGCTGCCGCAGGAATGAGGAACAACATCGTACCTGTCGCGGCAGCATAATTATGAAAAAGTCGGAGCCTGCAACGATGATACGATAACGACGCTTTTGCGGACATTAATCGTATCATCTAGGATTTACACACAACGATGTCGAAAGTGACGCGGGATGTGCATCACTTTCGATTTGACCCCACCGACATCGCACGTGCGATGTTGCAACGTGCAAAGCCGGCCTAAAGCGGGCTTTACACGCTGCGACATCGCTAATGCGGAGTCGTTGGGGTCACGGAATTTGTGATGCACATCCGGCCGCATTAGCGATGCCGTTGCGTGTGACACCGATAAGCGATTTTGCATCGTTGCAAAAACGTGCAAAATCGCTAATCGGTGACATGGGGGTCCATTCTTAAAAATCGTTACTGCAGCAGTAACGAAGTTGTTCCTCGTTCCTGCGGCAGCACACATCGCTCGTGTGACACCGCAGGAACGAGGAAGCTCTCCTTACCTGCCTCCCGGCAGCTATGAGGAAGGAAGGAGGTGGGCGGTATGTTACGTCCCGCTCAGCTCCGCCCCTCCGCTGCTATTGGGCAGCGGTTCAGTGACGCTTCAGTGACGTCGCTGTGACGCCGCACGGACCGCCCCCTTAGAAAGGAGGCGGTTCGCCCGTCACAGCGACGTCGCCGGACAGGTAAGTATGTGTGACGGCTGTTGTGCGGCACGGGCAGCGATTTGCCCGTGTCGCGCAACAGATGGGGGCGGGTACCCACACTAGCGATATCGGGACCGATATCGCAGTGTGTAAAGTAGCCTTTAGTCTATGGGTTGAACTCGATGGACTTTAGTCTACCTTCAACCTTAAACACTATGAAACTATGAACATTGGTGGACTCAAACCCAAAAGTGCAGAATATACTCAGGGTTACATCAGGATATTCATCTGCAGGGGTTAAAAGGACAAATATTTTCTGTCTTTATACCTCAAGAATGTCGGCGTTTACTACAGTCTGTGTTCTTAGTGAGAATGAATAATATATGACAAAACAAATAATGGAAACATGTATGTACCTGACATCAACAGCCAGTAGTGACAGAGGTGGATCTGGAGCGCCACATGACCAATGCAAAATCCTTAACAGCCCAATCATCTTAGGCTAGTTTCACACTTGCGTTGAACGGCATCCGTTGCATTGTGTTGTGTGACGGATGCAATGGATGTGTTGCATATAGTGGCACAACGGATGCAACGGATCGTACAAAACAACAGAATCCGTTTTGCTCTTTTTTTTTCTTTTTGTTTTTTTTTACAGTTTTACCGGCGGCAGACTATTGTGAACGATCAGCTCACACCTGGTTATCAGCTGATCGCTCACAGCAGCCGGCCGCCGGGTGATCAGCTGATCGCTCACAGTAGCCGGCCGCCGGGTGATCAGCTGATCGCTCACAGCAGCCGGCCGCCGGGTGATCAGCTGATCGCTCACAGCAGCCGGCCGCCGGGTGATCAGCTGATCGCTCACAGCAGCCGGCCGCCGGGTGATCAGCTGATCGCTCACAGCAGCCGGCCGCCGGGGGATCAGCTGATCGCTCACAGTAGCCGGCCGCCGGGTAATCAGCTGATCGCTCACAGCAGCCGCACATCGGGTGATCAGCTGATCGCTCACAGCAGCTGGCCGCCGGGTGATCAGCTGATCGTTCGGCCGCCGATAATGTGTGCGGGGGGCGGAGTGCGGGGTGGGTGGAGCTGAGTGGGGCCATGGCCCTGAGGCTGCGGGGACTGCATGGCTGGGGACAGGTGAGTGTGTGTGTGTACATGCGGAGTGCGGGAGGGGGCGGAGCCGAGCGGGGAAGTGTCGGGCTCCCTGCACACGTAGCCAGGGTAAATATCAGGTAACTAAGCCAAGCACTTTGCTTGGTTACCCGATATTTACCTTGGTTACCAGCGTATACCACTTAGCGCTGGCTCCTTGCACACGTAGCCAGGGTAAATATCGGGTAACCAAGCAAAGCGCTTTGCTTAGTAACCCGATGTGTATCCTGGTTACGTGTGCAGGGAGCCAAAGAGAGCATGCACAGCGAAAACCTAAGGATTCCGCTGCTCAAAAAACGTTACATGCTGCGTTGCTTCCGCCCGGCGGAAGCAACGCAGCGTCGGCCAGCGGAAGCAACGCAGGTACTTTTGGCACAATCCATCATCCATACAAGTCTATGGGAAACAACAAAATCCGTTAACGGATTCTGCTGTTTTCCAAAAGGGCGGATTGTGACGGAAGGTAAGTAACGCAAGTGTGAAAGTACCCTAAACCAGGGGTAGACATACCAATTGTGCAACCTGTGAAACCGCAGTGGGGCCCAAGAAGACAGGGGGCCCCAGACCTCCAAAACAGAGAAATTGTGCATTATGATGAGTGATTGGGCTGTAAAGGGCCCATATACTGTCCTTACACAGGGACTTTTTCTGCCTGTGTCCGCTCTAATTCTAAACATACATCACAAGATATAAATGGCAACGATTAATCAAAGCAATTACTCCAGGCATGTGCATCATATTGAACCAGGCGAGACTCACTGTAGCACCAACGTCCGTGCAGGAATGCCGACACCGCCCCGGCCGGGTCGCGTCCTCCCCCACACTCTCCTGGCCATCCATGTGTGCTGCTGCCTCCTTCCTCTACTGGGGCCTGAGAACGCAGCTCAGGTCTGCTGAGAATGTGCTTAGGGCACGGGCATGCGCACCGGCTCTCCTCTTAAAGGGCTGGTGCGTTATTTCCAGGAAATGCTTCTCAGCCTATGGCTGAGAGGCACTATGTATTTAAGGCACCCTCTCATTAGGGGAGGTGCCTGACCAACGTCCTCAGTTAGTTAGTATACAAGTTTTCTGCTAGCTAGCTGTCAGGTTCATGTGCTCCTGTCCCGTTATCTGTGTCCCATCACCCCATACCTGCCTTCCCATACTTATCTGAAGCGGCCGTGCTCACCATATCAGTCTGTACTCACCTGACTGTCTGCCCCAGCTATACCTGAGTCTGTCTCTTGTCCTGAGGGTCAGCTGCCACAGTCCTGTTCACTGCCCCAGGAGTGGTACCTTGCCTTTGACTCGCAGTAGATGTTTAGTTAAGTCCCTCCAACTAAAAGGTTAGACTGGGTCCACCCTGTTGTCTAGTGGATCCACTAACCCCACTCGCTGCCTCTACACCGGCCATGAGCATTACTCTCACTCCAACGACCATCATGAATAATGACCATCTTGATGAATCATGGCCATTGTGTTGATGTGTTTTTATTCATCAGAGGGGCTCTGAAAGACAAAAAATAGACCCTGGACGCAACACACACAAATAACACTCATTACAAGGGAAAAACAAAACACACAGGTGTGCCCAAGAGCAGAGCTAGATGTGTCACAAATGTAATAAAAAAATGTAACAGGTGCCAACAATAAATGAAATTAGATAATCAAAATGTTACAGCACAGAGTGAAAGAGATGAGGTGGATACATTTCTTGCTGGTGCTTGTTTTATACAATAGGTGCATATATTTCCTTTTGGAAGAATCCGCACATATAGTACAGACCAAAAGTTTGGACACACCTCATCTCTAGAACAACTGTTAAGAGGAGACTTTGTGCAGTAGCCTTCATGGTAAAATAGCTGCTAGGAAACCACTGCTAAGGACAGACAACAAGCAGAAGAGACTTGTTTGGGCTAAAGAACACAAGGGATGGACATTAGACCAGTGGAAATCTGTGCTTTGGTTGGATGAGTCCAAATTTGAGATCTTTGGATCCAACCACCGTGTCTTTGTAGAAAAGGTGAACGGATAGACTCTACATGGCTGGTTCCCACCGTGAAGCATGGTGGAGGAGGTGTGATGGTGTGGGGGGGCTTTGCTGGTGACACTGTTGGGGATTTATTCAAAATTGAAGACATACTGAACCAGCATGGCTACCACAGCATCTTGCAGCGGCGTGCTATTCCATCCGGTTTGCGTTTAGTTGGACCATCATTTATTTTTCAACAGGACAATGACCCCAAATGCACCTCCAGGCTGTGTAAGGGCTATCTGACTAAGAAGGAGAGTGATGGGGTGCTACGCCAGATGACCTGGCCTCCACAGTCACCAGACCTGAACCCAATCGAGATGGTTTGGGGTGAGCTGGAACACAGAGTGAAGGCAAAAGGGCCAACAAGTGCTAAGCATCTCTGGGAACTCCTTCAAGACTGTTGGAAAACCATTTCCGGTGACTGCCTCTTAAAGCTCATCAAGAGAATGCCAAGAGTGTGCAAAGCAGTAATCAGAGCAGAAGGTGGCTACTTTGAAGAACCTAGAATATAAGACAGATTTTCAGTTGTTTCACACTTTAAGTATTTCATTCCACATGTGTTAATTCATAGTTTGATGCCTTCAATGTGAATCTACAATTTTTCGTGTCATGAAAATAAAGAAAACTCTTTGAATGAGGAGGTGTGTCCAAACCTTTGGACTGTACTGTACCTTACTGCTACAGCATGCTACATTTCTAACAAACTGTGGAGCAGATGTGAATGTGAAACAACCAGGAAAAGCAGAGAAAGCAAATGATTAAGAAAAGAAAAAAAGACTAATAGAAATAGAGCGAGGAGTCATTCCGGTGTCCATTTATTTTCATATACGTGAAAAAACGGATTGATTTTCAGTGTTTGGTGAAGGTGTCTGTTTTCGTCATCAGTTGTTTTTTCATTTGCTTTAAAAAAAAATAAATAAAAAATTGCAAAGCTTGTGTCCACACTAGAAAGGTAAAGGATGGCACAGACGGAATCCATGCGCGGTTCAGAATTTTCACGGATCTATTGAGTGTCCGGCATTAACAAGCGCGGTCATAGCAAACACAGGTACACGCTGCACTGCCGGTGACGTAACCCCTGTGGGCGTGCTAACATGCTAAGAGGGCGGTTAGTCGGGGGATATAACACCCAGGGGACTAGTCCCCGTGCTCATTAGCATAAGATAAAAGATCTTTAGAAATACTTTTTCTGAAGATCTCTTTATGCTAGTGTATACAGGGACGGTTAGGCAGGGATTAGCAATATGCGCCCAGAACTGTTCGTGGTACTGGGTGCATATTGCACCTGACAGGTTCCCTTTAAATTAACAAAAAAAGCAAACTCGGTCAATCTAGCCACAATAAATGGCACTCATCTGATTTATACGGTCCTTTGTGTTTACAGTATATCTGAGCTTTGTTTTTTCATCCGTCTGTCTTTATCTGTGTTGCCATCACACTCTTGCCCCGTCCTTCCTTGTGGGAAGAACAGTTTAGTTTAGATCAGAAAAACAGTAAGGCATGTGGCTCCGGCATCTCCACCATCAGGGGTAATCCGCAGGTTATCGATAGCATAGGGTCTTCTAGTGTGAGAGACAATATAGGAGCCCCGCTGTCCCTCGCTATCCTACAGTCACATTGTGACACCACCTGAAAGTATATTCAGCCCTTCTGACAGTGCGGTCCCACTCGGCTCTGACCGCACTGCCAAAAAGAGCATGGCTGGCTACGAGACAGAGCCGCGAGATCAGAATGAACTCGGATGAACTTCAATCGACTTCATTGTGATCACGCGGCTCTGTGTGTGTGCCGCGGCTTGATTTGCGGTCACACGTGAAGGACTCACCTGTGATCGCAAATCCCCTGAGTGACTGCAGTGAGCAGCGCGATCAGCTGTGCCGTCACTCAGGTTACTTGCGGCCACAGCTGCAGTCCTCCACCTGAGAGTGTTGGCCGCGATTACCTCAGTGACAGCACAGCTGATCACGCGACTCACTTCAGTTGCTGCATAGAGCTCACAGGAGCGGCGTTGTTCTACTGCCGCTCCTGTCAGTTTCCGATGTAGCAGAGCTGGAAGCGTTGTGGGACCTTGCGTGGATTACGTCGGACCTGGAGGTGTTTTTGAGGGGTTAATAAAGTGGTGAAAGAGGGTTTTTTTTGTCTTTCATTACAAATAAAGGATTTTTTGGATGTGTGTGTTTATTTTCTTTAACTTACAGGTTAATCATGGAAGGTATCTCCGGGAGACACCTGCCATGATTAACCTAGGACTTAGTGGCAGCTATGGGCTGCCATTAACTCCTTATTACCCCATTTGCCACCGCACCAGGGCAATTCGGGATGAGCCGGGTAGAGTCCCGGGACTGTCGCATCTAATGTATGCGGCAATTCTGGGCGGCTGCTGGCTGATATTGTTAGGTTGAGGGGCTCCCCATAACGTGGAGCTCCCCATCCTGAGAATACCAGCCTTCAACCGTGTGGCTTTACTTGTCTAGTATCCAAATTAGAGGGGACCTCACGTTTTTTTTTAATTATTTTTTTTTACTGCTCGATATAGACACGCCCGCCCACGCCCTGTGATTGGTTGCAGTAAGACAGCTGTCACTCAGCGTGGGGGCATGTCTGACTGCAACCAATCATAGGCACCGATGGGCGGGGGAAGCAGGGAATACGAGATAGATTATTGAGCGGCAAGCATTTTCAAAAGAGGAGAAGCCCCCGCAGTGTGAACGCCGTGCAGCGCCGCGCCGGTGATCGTAGATCGGTGAGTATGAGAGAGGGGGTGGGAGGGAGAGACTGACATGGACAGAGAGACGCAGAAAAAACGCAACGTGCGCACATGGCCTTATTATTAGGAGGCATAACTTTAGAATGAAGCGGCACAGAAGAAAAAGAAAAATGGTTCCAAAATCAGTGGAACAGCAGCAATGGGGGGGGGGGGGGGGTGAGGGAATGTTTTAATAACTTTTTTTTTTAAATCCATGCCTCAACTATTAAGAAGTTTTTCCCATCCACATTTATATCTCCCTTATAATAAAACAAACAAACCTCTCCATGTCTAATCAGGAGTTTATCCTTTTCCAAAAATAAAATGTAAAAACATCCATTGAAGTCCGTGAAGACAGAACCTCACATTTACATCACTAAGTGATCGCAGATCTGTTTTCTAAGTTCAGTGTTTATTATACGGAAAACTGGCAGAAGTTCTGCATAATTAATTAATATTAAATGCGACTTTCCCATAATCTTCGTCACAGAACGCACATGTGTATCTGGCTGCCCCGTGTATGGGAAAATCGAAATAGAGGAATTCTCCATCTTTAGGAAATAAGATACTAATTAGTTCCCGCTCATGGTTGAAACATACAAGGGTTAAACATTTTTTTTCGCATAATCCGAGCTTACATATGCTAAATACTGATTGTGATTACTTCCCAGTAAATTTCCATTTTGGGTAAAGAATTTGTATTTAGCCGAGGAATAATGAGCAGAAATATAGATACAATGTGATTGAGCTGCACCTACTTATTGATCCACAAAAACCGCATATAAATATTCAATGCTACGTTCCCACGATGAGGTTTTGGTGAGTGTTTTATGTTGCAGAATTTCTGCACCTATTCTGTAAGAGTGCTTTCACACTTGCGTTTATTTCCTTCCGTTACAATCCGCACTTTTGGAAAACAGCGGAATCCATTAACGGATTCCGCTGTTTCCCATAGACTTGTATGGGTGACGGATTGTACCAAAAGGACCTGCGTTGCTTCCGCTGGGCGACGCTCCGTTGCTTCCGCCCAGCGGGAGGAGCGCAGCATGTAACGTTATTTTGAGCAGCGGAATCCTCTGGATTTCACTGCGCATGCTCTTTTTTTTTTTTTTAAATCAAACTTTATTTTGGCTTGCGCTGGCCGAACGCTCAGCTGAGCAACCGGCCGCCAGCATGCCCGGCTGCCGGCAAGTCACAGCGCTCAGTTGAGCGCCCGCCCGCCGGCATGCCCGGGCGCCGGCAAGTGACAGCGCTCAGCTGATCACCCGGCGGTCGGCTGCAGGGAGCGATCAGCTGATCACCCGGCGGCCGGCTACTGGGAGCGATCAGCTGATCACCCGGCGGCCGGCTACTGGGAGCGATCAGCTGATCACCCGGCGGCCGGCTACTGGGAGCGATCAGCTGATCACCCGGCGGCCGGCTGCAGGGAGCGATCAGCTGATCACCCGGCGGCCGGCTACTGGGAGCGATCAGCTGATCACCCGGCTACTGGGAGCGATCAGCTGATCACCCGGCGGCCGGCTGCAGGGAGCGATCAGCTGATCGTTCACAATAGTTTTTTTTTAAATCAAACTTTATTTTGGCTTGCGCTGGCCGAACGCTCAGCTGAGCAACCGGCCGCCAGCATGCCCGGCCGCCGGCAAGTCACAGCGCTCAGCTGAGCGCCCGCCCGCCGGCATGCCCGGGCGCCGGCAAGTGACAGCGCTCAGCTGATCACCCGGCAGTCGGCTGCAGGGAGCGATCAGCTGATCACCCGGCGGCCGGCTACTGGGAGCGATCAGCTGATCACCCGGCGGCCGGCTACTGGGAGCGATCAGCTGATCACCCGGCGGCCGGCTACTGGGAGCGATCAGCTGATCACCCGGCGGCCGGCTGCAGGGAGCGATCAGCTGATCACCCGGCGGCCGGCTACTGGGAGCGATCAGCTGATCACCCGGCGGCCGGCTACTGGGAGCGATCAGCTGATCACCCGGCGGCCGGCTACTGGGAGCGATCAGCTGATCACCCGGCGGCTGGCTGCAGGGAGCGATCAGCTGATCACCCGGCGGCCGGCTACTGGGAGCGATCAGCTGATCACCCGGCGGCCGGCTACTGGGAGCGATCAGCTGATCACCCGGCGGCCGGCTACTGGGAGCGATCAGCTGATCACCCGGCGGCCGGCTGCAGGGAGCGATCAGCTGATCGTTCACAATATTAAGGAATAACGTTTGGAACTCCATTCTATGTCTGAACTGGGTGCAAAAAACCTAAAAAAACATCACTATGGGGAGATAAGGTATGCACACCAGTGACTATGGAAGGGGAATACATGGAATAGCAGAAACTGCTGTGTGAATACTGACATGAAAAATTCAATAGCTATTTGTAAGAATGAAATGTGAAAAATGGAATCTGCATTACTGCCATGAACATATGAATGGAGAGAAATTTAGCTACTGAATTGATCAATGCAATAGAGCCCCAACACTACGCCAAAGTATTTCTCTACGTTGGGGTCCCTAGCTTGTGTGTGTCCTCTCATGCAGTTAAAAAACTTACCGTGTATGGGACGCTGAGACCCAGGCTATATATACGATGTGGATTGGCAATAGGTGTGTATGGGGAGGGTTCACAAACGAAAAAACTACTAACATTAAGGAATAACGTTTGGAACTCCATTCTATGTCTGAACTGGGTGCAAAAATCGTTCACAACGATCATTCAAAAGATCGTTCACAATAGTCTGCCGCTGGTAAAACTGTAAAAAAAAAAACAAAAAAAACCCAAAAAACAAAAAAACCAAAACGAATTGCGTTGTTTTGCAGCATCCGTTGCATCCGTTGTGCCACTATATGCAACACATCCGTTGCATCCGTTACACAACGCAATGCAACGGATACCGTTCAACGCAAGTGTGAAACTAGCCTAAGGCTATGTCCGCACGTTGCGTCAGAGTACCTGCAGTTTATTCTGCACGTTTTCCTGCCCTTGGCTTTTGACCATTTTTCAGTGCTAAAAACGCATACGTATTTACCGCGTTTTTAGTGCGTTTTTAGCGCTTTTTACCTGCTTTTTCACCTGCGTTTCTGCAGATGCGTTTTGTTGATCAAGACACTGAGAAATAAAGTTGGAATAGTCAAAAAGAATGAAAAAAGAGAAAAAAAAAATTATATTCACTTTTAATATAACTATATGTAAAATCAACAATTATAATGAAATTATAGCGGTTATTCACATGTTAACCGAAAAATTGGTGAAATTTATTATTTTATAACATTTAAATTTTCGGTTATTGTGTGTGTGTAAAGGAACATTAGAACCCTTTATTTTTTTGCCAGAAAAGCATGCGTTTTTGGAGCCAAAAACGCAGTGGAAAAGCAGGTAAAAAGCATGAAAAACGCAGGAATTATGCTTTTGGTTGTGTTTTGCCATTTCTCATTGACTCCAATGTTAAGGAAACGCTGCAGAAATGGCAAAAACAACTGACATGCTGCTTCTTTTTCAGCATGGTTTTTGACCCAAAATATGCAAATTAAACGCTGCAGAAAAAAAAGCAAAGTGCAGACAGGATTTCTGCTTTTCCCATAGACTTTGCTGGAAAACAAAAACGCATGCGTTTTAGCGCAAAAACGCTGCCGATAAAAACGCTGCGGAAACGCGGGAAAAAACGCAACGTGCGAACATAGCCTAAATTAGGTTATCTGTGTTTTTTTACATGTGGTTTTATAACAATTTTACGCTTTTTTTGGCCCTTTTTTGTAATAAACAAAATTGCTTTGTTTTTTTGTATACTTTCTGGTATTTGGCTTTGACAAAACTTTATTGATTTACCGTATTTTCCGGTTTATAAAAACGCACTTTCCCCCCCAAAACTGGAGGAAAAATGGGGATGCATCTTACAAACCACATATGGCTTACCGGGCAGCAGTGGTGGCGCTGGGTCGGTGATACGGAGGGCTCGGAGGGGGGGTGTCACTGCAGTGGAGCAGCTCAGGAGGGTCAGTGTGCAGCAGCGATTCTGTGGGCTCCTGCTGTGTCATGGTGGCAGACATCATTGTTCTGCTGTGTCGCCCGGGGACCAGGGGGTACTCAGATCCGGGCCACAGAGTCACTTCTGTGGGTATCACGGTGGCGTGACCCGGTCTGTGATCCCAGGCTCCACAGTATAAAGGGATTTGGTAAGGGAGATTTATATTGTCCGTGACGCCACCCACGGTTGTGGTGATTGGGACACCACCGCTGCTCTGGACGGGGATCCCGGGAGTGATGGTATGGAGCAGCCAGATGTTAGTTCTCCCCTCCGTGGGTAGGGGGTTGGTTGTCCCGGGGCCCGGTGATGGGGTAAGCAGGGCGCAGTGCTGCAGTGCGGTGCCCGAGGGCACGGGTGTACTCACAAGTAAGTCACACGGAGTCACTGGTAAACTAGGAATTGCCGGTGTCCGCAGCCTTTGGTACGGGGGTGTTAATGTCCCACACACGGTGCAGCAGCCCTTGTTATTCTTTCCCTGCAGCCAGGTGCCTTTCTCTCCACTCTCTTCCTCTGTCTCCTCAGCCGGGAACGGGGAATCCACTCCCCTGTAGTGATCCGGGTACCCAGGTACCGAGGGGCCACCGCCCTGCTCCGGCTACCTCTGGCCCCTTCCTCACTACAGCCTGTCCCGGCCCTCTCGGAGCACGCTTTGCTTTCAGCCTGGGAGCTACAGCTCCAGGCTCCACTTCTGTCTCCTCTCCAAACACTCTCTGCCCAGCCCCTCCCCTCTGCTCTGCTTTTCTCTTACCCTGGGGGAGGTGGTTTGTCTTGCTGCACCGGTGTGAGATCAGATTACCAAGGAGGATTAACTCTTTCTGTGACAACCTGGCTGTCCCAGGGCGTCACACACCCCCTTGGTAAAACACGGCCCGTCCTCGGGCCGTCTGGCCACCAACATTTATTAAACTGGGAAAAGAATAAAACATTTTAAACATTTTCACACAGGCATTTTCAATCTTCCCACAGCGGGATGTACATTGCTTCAACGTTGCAATAACAGTCGAACACTTTTAATAATAACAGTGTAACGGGTCCTTCAGTCACCCACCCAAACAACCTGGCCTTGGTGCTGCCCCTAAAACCCAGGCAGTACCCCTTGACCCCAGTCCAGAAACGGTTCCAGATTGGTCAACGGGACCGGTACTTCGCTGCAATTGCGGCCGGGCGGACTGCCGGAGCCGTCGTCATCTCCGTCGCGGCCGGGCGGACTGCCGGGGCCGGTGGCAGGGCGGTGACAAAGGTGAGGCCTGGGGACCCCAGGTCTGGGTCCTCCCCAACAGGCGCTGCGGGCTCCGCCACCGGTAACAGGGGTAACGGGTCGGTGCATCGCGGCGGTGGCCTCTCCAGGAACCAAATGCTGGCAGAGTCCTGGCGTCCCTGCCTTTACAGTCCTAGTCACATAAACTGTGGTTCCTTCTTCCTGCTCCCCCTTGGTACTTGGGAGCAGTCCTTCCAGCAACTTTTAAAGTTTCCCTTTCGCTTCCGGTCCTCCGGAGCTTCACTTCCGCCCGCGTTCTCAGGGGGGCGGAGCCTCTTTTTCGAGCCCAACGCTTGGGGAAGAAGGTGCTGGGCGGGAGATTTTCGCGCCCAAAATGGCGGCAAAGATGGCGACTTTAAAAATTTTGCAGCGGATCACCGCTGACAGTCCAGAACAAGGCGCACTTCCTCCAGGTAACTGGATGGGTTCGAATCCTGTTCGTGACGCCAAATGTGTCGCCCGGGGACCAGGGGGTACTCAGATCCGGGCCACAGAGTCACTTCTGTGGGTATCACGGTGGCGTGACCCGGTCTGTGATCCCAGGCTCCACAGTATAAAGGGATTTGGTAAGGGAGATTTATATTGTCCGTGACGCCACCCACGGTTGTGGTGATTGGGACACCACCGCTGCTCTGGACGGGGATCCCGGGAGTGATGGTATGGAGCAGCCAGATGTTAGTTCTCCCCTCCGTGGGTAGGGGGTTGGTTGTCCCGGGGCCCGGTGATGGGGTAAGCAGTGCGCAGTGCTGCAGTGCGGTGCCCGAGGGTACGGGTGTACTCACAAGTAAGTCACACGGAGTCACTGGTAAACTAGGAATTGCCGGTGTCCGCAGCCTTCGGTACGGGGGTGTTAGTGTCCTACACACGGTGCAGCAGCCCTTGTTGTTCTTTCCCTGCAGCCAGGTGCCTTTCTCTCCACTCTCTTCCTTTTTCTCCTCAGCCGGGAATGGGGAATCCACTCCCCTGTAGTGATCCGGGTCACCCAGGTACCGAGGGGCCACCGCCCTGCTCCGGCTACCTCTGGCCCCTTCCTCACTACAGCCTGTCCCGGCCCCCTCGGAGCACGCTTTGCTTTCAGCCTGGGAGCTACAGCTCCAGGCTCCACTTCTGTCTCCTCTCCACACACTCTGCTCCAGCCCCTCCCCTCTGCTCTGCTTTTCTCCTACCCTGGGGGATGTGGTTTGTCTGGCTGCACCGGTGTGAGATCAGATTACCAAGGAGGATTAACTCTTTCTGTGACAACCTGGCTGTGCCAGGGCGTCACACTGCCAACGGGGTCAGAGGAGGGGGTGTAGGGGCTCAAGAGGGTCAGTGTGAGGCAGTGGAGGGTTGGCGATACTGTAGCTCGTAGGGTGTCGCAGCGGCGGGCACCATTGATCTGCGGGCTGCTTTGAATTGCCAGCGGTTGACACGATGGACTTCAAGAAAATGCGGCCTCCGCGGCCATTTTCTTGTAGACCATAGTGTCAACGGCCAGCGATTCAATGGAAGCCGCAGTCCACCTGCAGATCAATGGCGCTCTCCGCTGCGACACACTACGAGCCCGCAATATCGCTGACCCTCCGCTGCCGCATACTGACCCTCTTGAGCCACGACACCCCCTCCTCAAAACTTGCCGGCAGATCAGTGGTGCCCACCACCATGACACCCCACGAGCCTGCAGTATCACTGACCCTCCACTGCCTCACACTGACCCTCTTGAACCGCAACACCCCCTCCTCTGAGCCAGCCGGCAGATCAATGGCGTCTGCCACCATGACACCCCACAAGCCCGCAGTGTCGCTGACCCTCCGCACACTGACCCTCTTGAGCCGCAACACCCTCTCCTAGGAGCCCGCATCATTGCCTACATTCTTGAGCTTTGACACCCCCTCCTCTGAGCCCGCAGCATCGCTTACCCTGCCTCCTGTGACCTTCCTGAACCGCTCTACCACCACCGCTCCCCCTGGTGAGCTAATATAAGAAGCACTAGGATTATAAGATGGACCCTCATTTTACAGTAAATGTTATTTTTTTTCTTATTTTCCTCGTTTAAATTTGGGGTGTGTCTTATAAAACAAAAAATATGGTACTTATGTGCGGATTACATGCGTTTTTTATGCATTTCCACACGTGCATCTTTTAACTGCAGATTTTCCACATCCAATGCAAGTCTAGGGGGAAAATCTGCACTAAATACTCAGTGTACCGAGTCAACGTCATCGCTGTGCGCACGTGCCCACACACAGCTGCGGCCGGCACAGACAGGAAGGAGGAGCGGTGCTGCAGGGATCGTTTTCGGTGAGTACTCTGATTCACTGCACCCCGCGCTGATGATGATGCACGGGGGGCAGTGAATACAGCCGCACATGATCACTCCAGGCTGTAGTTGCCAGGGGTGATCACTGCTAATTATGCGCGCATCCCCCGCCCATCATCCCGCCCACCTGTCAGTGCCGGCTTCAGCGATGAGAGATGATGGGTGGGAGGATGGGCGTGCATATTAAATGAGCGGGCACACGTGGTCACAGCAGGCTGCTACAACCTGCTCATGCCCCCGATGACCCGCTCCACCGCAGCACCCTCATTCCCCGCACCCCCCACTTTCCCCCAAACATTTTGGGGAAAAAAAGTGCGTCTTATAGTCCGAAAAATACGGTAATAATAATAATATTTATTCTCTTATATAGCGCCATTAATTACATCATCATCACTCTTCGGGCTACACAATCTAAATTCCCTATCAATATGTCTTTGGAGTGTTGGAGGAAACTGGAGGAAACGTACGCAAACATGGGGAGAACATACAAACTCCTTGCAGATGTCGTCCTTGGTGAGACTTGAACCCAGGACCCCAGCAATGCAAGACTGCAGTGCTAACCACTGAGCCACCACAATACTGCAGTGCTAACCATTGAGCCACCTTGCCACATTTTTTCTCTACTGCTTTTATATGCTTAATGTGAAAAGTGTACAGAGTTTTTATAGAACTGCAAAGAGTTATTATGTTTGCAACGTTTGAAGTGATCCTGCCTCCCATAAAGGGAAGAATGTTTATGTTTTACTGCATAACAAAAATCTGTGGTGTACCATTTATGTTTTGTTGTAGCCTGGGAGTGCTGCGATTCGCTGTGGGGGAATGTGGCACCCCTGAGGCTCAGTTGCCACAGGGTATTGCATCTGACTTAAGGTGCAATACTCATCATGGGTAAGGAAGAGGTTAACCACTGGTTTTCACTTACACAACACACACAGCTCAGGTGCTTTCCTGCTGGAACTTAGCTAAAGGTCATCACCATAACAACGAGTTTTTCCCAGCCACTAGTGAGTCATCAGGAAGGTGGGGGCAGCACAGGGGAAGTGAGAGAACACAGTTTTTACCACAGAATAGTCTGAGACTCAGAACAACACGGTCGCTGTGGAGAGTGCTTCAGAGCTTCCACAGTTAGGACAGGGCAGACTGGAAGGAGCAGGAGACGACCAGTGGAGCTGTGGGACACAGGAGCAATAGGGTAGCTGGAGTTAGAGCTCAATAGTTCCCTCAGCACCGGCGCAGTTCAGGGTGCAGAGCAATAGGGTGGTGTACACTCCACGTTGAGCCACCAGATTCTTCAGGACAGAGGGATTTCATGTCTCTCTGGCAACCAAAGATCCTAGGGCACAGCAGCAAAAAAAGAGTCAGAAATCAGGACCACGGTCGGGATCACGTTTGATTCACACTGCCTGCAAACGGGATCAGGTGTCCTCAAGCACTTTAGGTCATGGGGATCCACACAGAAAGCGCAAGGAAGGAAGGTCTCACACTCCACAACACCGGTGGTGGCTTCTGAGGTACTCAGGATCGGCTGGGGCTCATCAC
This sequence comes from Anomaloglossus baeobatrachus, assembly GCF_048569485.1. Classification (NCBI taxonomy): domain Eukaryota; kingdom Metazoa; phylum Chordata; class Amphibia; order Anura; family Aromobatidae; genus Anomaloglossus; species Anomaloglossus baeobatrachus. The sequence continues at coordinate 244,875,302 of NC_134360.1, forward strand.
GGCGGAAACTGGCACTCCAAGGGTGACAACTGAACTGTGAGAGAAAGACCTGGAACAGAAACTACTGTGTCAGCCCCTCATTGCCAGCGCCCCGCGCTTTGGCACCCACGGCCACTACTACCACCATCATCCTCTCTGGGGCCTAGCTTCACCTGCGGGAAACTGAACTACCCTAGCTGCAACACCATCTGTCCCAGAGGACTGCGACTGCAGCGGTGGCTAATCCCTGGCCGCATACCGCAGGTGGCGTCACAAGACAACTACTACTCCCAACATCTCCAATCCCCAACATCCTCATCCCATCCTTCAATTCCTTTTTTGGTGTACACCTCGGGTCTACAAAGCCGGGCAGGGCCACCCGTGACATCCCAGACCCGAGTATTTCAACCCCTGCCCCGTGGGTGCTACACATGACCCACAATAACCAGCAGCACAGGTTCAATGGTGTATCATTTAAAAATGGAAGGTAAAATATAAAGTGGCAATGGACTATATAATGTAAAAGAAACCATCCGTGCTACATCATCTGCCAGTAAGGGTGCGGGGAGCAGGAGCACAAGTAGCCGCAAAAGCAATGAATGCCCTAGCAGACCGGCCAGTAGTAGCAGAGACAGGACACACTGGCTCTGGTAGTCAAATTACGCAGGGAAAGTGGAAAGGCCTTGTTTCACGCAACGACATATCTAACGAGATGTCGCCGGGGTCACGGAATTCGTGACGCACATCCGGCGTCATTAGCAACGTCGTTGCATGTAACAGCTCCGAGCGAGTCGTAACGATCAGAAATAGTCACCTTATCGTTGGTCGTTCATTATCAAAATCTCGTTGGTCGTTGTGGACGCAGGTTGTTGGTCGTTCCTGAGGCAGCACACATCGCTACGTATGACACCCCGGGAATGATGAACAACACCGTACCTCTGTCACGAGGTGGGCTTGACTTTCCTGCGGCTGCTCTCCGCCCCTCCGCTTCAATTGGACGCCTGCCGTGTGACGTCGCTGTGACGACGCACAAACCTCCCCCTTAAAAGAGAGGTTGTTCGCCGCCCACAGCGACGTCGCTAGGAAGGTAAGTACATGTGACTGGTGTTAGTGATATTGTGCGCCACGGGCAGCGATTTGCCCGTGACGCACAAACGACGGGGGCGGGTATGCTCGCTAGCAATATTGCTGCATGTAAAGCCCGCTGAAGACATTGTGGACTAAAGGGTTCACTCATATGTAAGGTTAATTCTGACACTGACACCATTATTTTGAACCAAATGTTCATCCCATTTCGAGTCACCTGGAGACCCCCTGACGCACGTTTCACTTCCTTTCTCAGAAGGAAGAAAAAGGAAACATTTCTTCTGAGGAAGATAACTGAAACGTACGTCAGGGGGTCTCCGGGTGGCAACAATTGAATAGTAATGTAACTTTCAACTTTATTCACTTTAAAAGGAATATATGTGTCTTTACTTGGTAGACTGTTCCATAAATAGGTCTGCATGATTCTTATAATTTCTTATATCATCTGTGTATGTATAATTATTTGCCAACCCTGAGGGTGTTATACAGATTACAGATTTAAAGGGAACCTGTCAGGTGTAATATGCAGTGAGAACCACAAGCAGTCCTGGATGTATATTGCTAATCCCTGCCTAACCGTCCCTGTATCTAGTAGCATAGATAAAGAGATCTTTAGAAAAAGTATTTATAAAGATCCTATATGATATGACAGTGAGTGCAGGGACTAGTCCAAAGAGTGTTAGTTCCTGCGCTCATTACGCCCTCTTAGCATGTTAGTACGCCCCTGTGGGTGAACTAACATGCTATTCAATGCCCACTGCTCAGCGTCATCATCGGCAGTGACGTGCATACCTGTGTCCTATGTCTCGGCTAATCAGAATCCCGGCACTTCCGGTCATGTGCAATATGAAGCCGAATCTACGCGTCCCGGCTTCAGAGAGGTCTAGTGCACATGACCAGAAGTCCACATCTAATCATGTGCACTGACCCTCTGCCCAACATTCTGAAGTGGTGACAATGGACACAAGTACACGCATCACTGCCAATGTTGACACTGGGCAGTGGGCATTGAACAGCATGTTAGCACAGCCCTGTGGGTGTACTGTACTGCTAAGAGGGTGGAATCAGTGCAGGAAGTAACGCCCTTGGGACTAGTCCCCGTGCTCATTAGCATACGATAAAATATCTTTAGAAATACTCTTTCTAAAGATCCCTTTATCTATGCTAGTGTATACAGGGACGGTTAGGCAGGGATTAGGCAATATATACCCAGAACTGCTCGTGGTCCTGGGTGCATATTGCACCTGACAGGTTCACTTTAAGGCTCTGTGCCCACGTGTGCGTATTGCACTGCAGCGTAACTGCATGCGTCCTGCGTCCCCAGCACAATCTATGAAGATTGTGCATTATCCATGCGCACGTTGTGTTTTAGAACGCAGCAATTTGCATGCTGCCAAACCACTGCGTTCTAAAAAGCGACATGTCACTTCTTTCGTGAGCGCTGCATGCTTTCTCCACTCTGTCTATGGGAGAGGCAGCATCCAGAGCGCATGAATTCTGCAGTCACCAAAGTTTCAGAACGCAGCTTTTCAGCGCACATGCAGTGACTTTACGCTGCGGTGCAGAACGCACTCACGTGCGCACATTGCCCCTAATTATTGTGTACCTGCAGTTTTTACAAAACACCACTAGGTGGAGCTAGATTACCCTTAAAAATAGATGTTGACTCCGACTTATACACTTCGGGGGGTTCTTCATGGAGTATAAATTCCAAATAATTTGTCATTTTATTGCTTAGATAGTTATTATGGACTATACTACATAATCTGTTATAGTTAAAGGACGTATTGTTCTATATATTATACAACTTTATTATTTAATATACTGTTGTCCACTGGAGCTCTAGGCTTAGAGTCTATTCCCGATTTATCTTAATGTGTTTTAATTTGTTCTGTTGAGATTTGATAAATAAATTTATATTTATATATATATATATATATATATTATATATATAGATATATTATGATGTACAGTATAATACGTCTGAGTCATTTTAATATTTCAGCTTTTTTCATGATTTATTTTGGCTGTTGTTTATATATGAGACCATATAGGTTTATTATAATGTGGGAAATCCGACGGTCCAGCCATGTGATCCTCAGCAAATGTCTCCTCATCTTCCTCCTTCGCCCCGTAGTCAATCTAGAACACAGATCGTATCCACACAGTGTGAACGCGGCTCATACTCTTCCTTCTCAGTTATCCCATGTGTGATGAAGAAACATCAGTTGATTTCCTACCACTTATTGGATTCACCTGCCTTTAAGGATCTCATGGCACGCCTGCAGCCCTGATGGAGGTAATTATACACGATTATTTCTCCAAGAAAGCAGTCCCTGCCTCGTACTCTCACGTGGTACAAAACGTGGGCCGTTCCTTATACCGTAATTGTTATGGTGTGGGAATGTGCACTTCACCATCGAATGTGGCACCGCAACTACAGCCAGGGACAATACATGTCTTTCACTAGTCCAATTGGATCAATATATTGACTTGGAGCAGTGTCAATAATGCACCACTGCAAAGAGGCCACGTGACACCTCCAAGGAAGGACAGGTCCATCCACCGCCTCCACAACAGATATCTTCCCATCCTCAACAGAACATTGCTTCCACTTAACTCATATCCCTTTTGGTTAAAGGAAACCGGTCACCAGATTCGGCAACTACGAAGGGCTGCTGATAAGTCCTTGGCTTTGTGATCTTTTTTTGTTTCTATGGTAACGAATGTTACATCACATGAAAGTCTTATGTGTCTAATTTATGTTTCCAAATGTTGTGTTTGTTGCTTATGGCAACAGTGTTCTACGCACGCGGGAAAACAACATGCCGGAGTCTAATGCAATATTCACAGTAACTGAGAGCAGAGGAGGATAAAATTCTTGTTTCTGCAAGGAAAGTCCGGGAAGGATATTCATGGTGATATGTCGCAGACATTGGGGGATCAATACCCTTCATATTCCACAGGTAAGAACTGGTTTGTGAAATGTAAATCCGGCCACTTCAGCACCAATGATGAGGAACATCCTGGACGAGCGAGAGTGGTTGTTGTTCCGGAGATCGTCGATGCTGGGCACAACCTCATACTGGAGAATCCACGAATTTCAGCTAAAGCAATAGCAGACATCATGGGGATTTCCCAGGAATGTGTTTGTGTCATTATCCATGAACATTTGGACATGAGGAAGCTTCTGCAAAGTGGGTCCCCAAATGTCTGACAACAGATCAGAGAAGCAGCGAGTGAAAACTTCCCGGACCATTTGTCAGCGTTTCCGGACTGATAAGAAATTCCTGGATCGACTGGTCACTATGGATGAGACCTGGATTTATTTGTATGACCCTGAAAACAAGGAGCAGTCAAAAGAGTGGGGGCACAGTGGTTCTCCTCATCCAAAGAAGTTCAGGGTGCAAAAATCAGCCACTAAGTGATGGCATCTGTGTTTTGGGATAAGGAGGGCGTGCTGCTAGTGGACTACCTTCAAAAGGGTTCCACCATCAATGCAAGGTATTACATGGAACTTTTGGACCAACTGAAGGCAGCACTGAAGGCCAAAAGGTGCGGCAAGCTGTCCAAAGGAATCTTGTTCCTGGAAGACAACGCCTCTGCTCACACTGCACAAGCGACCAAGACAAAACTGGCAGAGCCGGGCTACCAGCTGGTGACCACCCACCTTATTCACCAGATCTAGCTCCCTCCGACTATCATCTATTTCCAAACCTAAAGAAACACCTCAAGGTACCAAATTTCACACCATTACTGATGCCATGGCTGCTACGGATGCCTGGTTTGAGGCAGAACCGAAATCCTTCTTTTTGCTAGGCTTACAGAACGTGGAACACCGATGTAAGAAGTGCGTTGTCATCAGTGGAGAGTGTGTGGAAGAAATGGAAAATCTCATCATCTAATCTCGTTTCTTTCTGGGTAAAGCCAAAGACTTATCAGCAGCCCCTTGTATAAGCTGCAGCTCCCACTAATGGGCTCTTATATACAGCATTCCAGAATTTTTTATGAAAGAGCCCAGGCCGCTGTGTAGGATGTAAAAAACACTTTTATAATAGTCACCTGGGGGGGTCTGGTCCGATGGGTGTCACTGCTCTCTGGTCTGGCGCCTCCTCTCTGCTGCAATTGCCTTCCTGCTACTCAGCAGAGTATGTATGACATGTCCTACATCATCCACATAAGCCATCATTGAGGTCGTTCGCAGGCACACTGCTGTACACTGCTGAGGGCAGATCAAAGTACTCTAATGCGCAGGCACGAGGAAAGGTGAAAGACAAAGAGCGCCCGCGCATGCGCACAACAATACTTGGATCTGCCCTGAGCAGTGTAGATCAAAGTGCGCCTGCGCAGGACTTCAATGATGACTTGTGTGGACGAAGTAGGACACGTCATCCATACTCGGCCGGGTAGAAGGAGGATGGAGATCGCAGCAGAGAAGAGGCGCCGGATCGGAGAGCAGCAGCACCCATGGGACTGGACCGCCCCCTAGGTGAGTATAATAAAGCTGTTTTTTTACGTTATACACAGGGCCTGGGCTTTTATATACAGCATTCTAACATGCTGTATATAAGAGCCCACTGGTGGTGGCTGCAGCTTATAGGGGACAAATCTGGTGACAGGTTCCCTTTAAGTGGTGAAACAAAATTTGGAAATTTGTAAAAAAAAACAAAAACAAAACAAAAAACTTTACTTTTCTCCATTTCCTGAGACTCATAATGTTTTCCCCTTTTTTTTAAAAAAAAAAAAAAAGCTATAAATGTTTGGTAACTGTGTAATCACACTGATTTGCAGAATCATATTGCTGGGTCAGTTTTAGCATATAGTGGACGTGATAAATAAAAAAAAAATCCAAAAACTATTGTGGAACTGCCTTTTTTTGGCAATTTGAACTCACTTAAAATGAATGATGTCAATCAAAAGTACAACTCGACCCATAAAAGCAAACCCTCGTACGACCGTGTGGACGGAAAAAATAAAAAAGTTATGGTTCTTGGAAGAAAAAGGGAGAAAAAAAAGCACAAATGAAAAAAATGGAATTTGGCAGCATCATGAAGAGGTTAAAGGGGTTGGCAAATTAGAGAAAAAAGTCATTATTTTGGGCAAATGTAAAAAAACCCCAAATTACGAATACTTGTTGCTTCAATTGCTCCGTGTGCTGGCCGTCACTTTTAAAAATAAAAAAATAAAATAAAAGCGGGCTGGAGCGCTCTCTGAATAGGACGTGGACACTACTACTTTTTGAGAAGCTGGCGCCTGTTCACACCGCTATGTTCTTTTTACAGATGCAGTTTTTGTAGTTTGATCTCTGATATACAGGCAACTCTGCCATCTTGTGGCAACATGAAGTAATGACAGCCCGATATCAGATTATGAATTCTATTGCTTTCTTTCTTTTAGTCTGTCACCCCCAAAATGCCAATTAAGCCGAGGTAACATTTTGTAGGGGACGTCTCTCCTCTAGATATCATTGTAGTAACTTAGAAAACTTGTCTTATCTCATATGCAAATAAGAAGGCTTTGGCGCAGTTTTGGCGTGGCCAGGGGCTCAGTGCACCGCTACACCCCCGCAATTTCATTATGACGTTCTCCTGATTCTGATGTAGAGCGCTCGCTTGGTAAGAGTGAACGATGTCTGAACTCAACCTGCTTCAAAGAAGTCAGTGGCGCCCACACATTTTGGAGGTGGACCCCCTTTTCAATGGCCACCCTCAGCGACTGCAGGTGCTTCAGAGAGGAGGAGAGGGTGGAGGGGATCAGTTTCATGCTCCTTCTCTCTTCACTGATGTCAGGACTCCCTGCAAGCGACACGACATAAAGGGAAACCCAGAGAAGCAATCCCTGGCACTAGGGAAAGGGGAGCGGGGTCACCTCCTAACACTCACCTGACACTGATCTCTGCATTTTCTAACATCCCTAGACGGGTCCTTCCCCTGTGCGCGATCACTTGACTCACCCTGATAAATGAAGGTCAGCGAGATTCTAGTCTCACCACTGCTAAAAGATAACACAAGGAAGGTAAGATAAACAGGTGGGGAAAGATACAACAAATAACACTCCATGGCTTCTCCAGCAGGAAACTTCTCAGCTGCAACAGAAGCAACACCTCAGCTTCTCCAGAGATTGGCTCCTTCAAAGTGGACAGCATAGGGATGAGCTATAGCCAGCGTAGGGAGGAGTGAGGAGCGGATATTCATATTAGAAGGGAGTGGCTGCTGCTGATATTACAACTACCTGGTAGATCACAGCAGGATAGAAAGGAACCTTAACTCATTCAGCACCAACTAATCGATGTGACCTTCTGATCCCAGATCCCACCCAAGATCACATCAGGCCGTGACACACTCGTGACAACTGCATTACCGAATAAAAGATTGTGCGAATCGGTTGATTCCTAATGCAGCCGTTATGGTGGTCCCTGATGGTCTTTCTGTGCCTTGCGGGGATGACCTGCACCGATCACTGACCTCAGCAGTAATATGTGCAGCACTTCATCACTTCAGGACAGGACAGTCACGGACCACCATAGTGGAATTAAAGGAGATTTTCCAGTTATTTTATATTGTACAACACTCCCTGCTTTTAATACAACCCCTGTAATATACTTCATAACTAAAGTGTCTGCAATATTTTCTACACAAAATATCACCGCAGAATTGTTTTTTCGACAGGATGAAATGTGGCAGAACCTTGCTCTGCTCATATGTCCTTTTGGGATTCTCTATGTAACCAGTCGAGTTGAAAAAAAATAAATAAACACAGATACAAAGTCTCTGATCACCTCTATGGGCATGTGCAGCGCGTGCTTCCATTACAATCTATCAGGCTACGTTCCCACAATCAGCTTTTCCTGTTGCTGAATTTCTGCTGCATTTCTGGACCTATTCTGTTCATTGCATTCCTTGTTATCGCGTTTTTGGCTCTGTAAGTTTTCCCACATTCAAAGAATGGAGGGGTGTGTAATTTATTTCATAGGTAACTTCAACTGTGACATCGGGCCTACGCGCCATCAAACGTCTCTGCTATGCACCGCGCAGTGACGTCAGCATGCAGCGCATAGCAGAGACGTTTACTGGTTGCCGGCCTATCAAAGGTTGCACGCATCAGAAAGTGGCCTCTCATAGGCCGGCAGCAATTGAACGTCATTGCTATGTGCCTGGAGCTGCCGTCAGCTCGCGGTGCATGGTAGTGACGCTTAATGGCCATCATTGCTTACAGCATCACGCTGCGCCGCAGAGGTGGCAATGACAGACTGGAGGCACATTATAGATCAGTGTGAAAGAGAACAGTATGGATAAATGGGAGCATAGGGGCAGTATGGATAAGTGGGAGCATAGGGGGCAATATGGATAAATGGGAGCATAGGGGGCAGTATGGATAAGTGGGAGCATAGGGGGCATTATGGATAAGTGGGAGCATAGGGGGCAATATGGATAAATGGGAGCATAAGGGCAGTATGGATAAATGGGAGCATAGGGGGCAATATGGATAAATGGGAGCATAGGGGGCAATATGGATAAATGGGAGCATAGGGGGCAATATGGATAAATGAGAGCAAAGGGGGCAGTATGGATAAATGGGAGCATAGGGGGCAGTATGGATAAATGAGAGCATAGGGGCAGTATGGATAAGTGGAGCATAGGGGTAGTATGGATAAATGAGAGCATAGGGGGCAATATGGATAAATGGGAGCATAGGGGGCAAAAAGGATAAATGGGAGCATAGGGGGCAGTATGGATAAATGAGAGCATAGAGGGCTGTATGGATAAATGGGAGCATAGGGGGCAGTATGGATAAATGAGAGCATAGGGGGCAGTATGGATAAGTGGCAGCATAGGGGGCAGTATAGATAAATTAGAGCATAGGGGGCAGTATGGATAAATGAGAGCATAGGGGGCAGTATGGATAAATGGGAGCATAGGGGGCAGTATGGATAAATGGGAGCATAGGGGGCAGTATGGATAAATGGGAGCATAGGGGGCAGTATGGATAAATGGGAGCATAGGGGGCAGTATGGATAAATGGGAGCATAGGGGGCAGTATGGATAAATGAGAGCATAGGGGGCAGCATGGATAAGAGGGAGCATAGGGGGCAGTATGGATAAGTGGCAGCATAGGGGGCAGTATGGATTAGTGGGAGCATAGGGGGCACTATGGATAAATGAGAGCATAGGGGGCAGTATGGATAAATGGGAACATAGGGGGCAGTATGGATAAATGGGAGCATAGGGGGCAGTATGGATAAATGAGAGCATAGGGGGCAGTATGGATAAGTGGCAGCATAGGGGGCAGTATGGATAAATGGGAGCATAGGGGGCAGTATGGATAAATGAGAGCATAGGGGGAAGTATGGATAAATGAGAGCATAGGGGGCAGTATGAATAAATGAGAGCATAGGGGGCAGTATGGATAAATGGGAGCATAGGGGGCAGTATGGATAAATGGGAGCATAGGGGGCAGTATGGATAAGTGGGAGCATAGGGGGCAGTATGGATAAGTGGCAGCATAGGGGGCAGTATGGATAAGTGGCAGCATAGGGGGCAGTATGGATAAGTGGCAGCATAGGTGGCAGTATGGATAAGTGGCAGCATAGGGGGCAGTATGGATAAGTGGCAGCATAGGGGGCAGTATGGATAAGTGGCAGCATAGGGGGCAGTATGGATAAGTGGCAGCATAGGGGGCAGTATGGATAAGTGGCAGCATAGGGGGCAGTATGGATAAGTGGCAGCATAGGGGGCAGTATGGATAAGTGGCAGCATAGGGGGCAGTATGGATAAGTGGCAGCATAGGGGGCAGTATGGATAAGTGGCAGCATAGGGGGCAGTATGGATAAGTGGCAGCATAGGGTTCAGTATGGATACGTGGCAGCATAAGGGGCAGTATGGATAAGTGGCAGCATAGGGGGCAGTATGGATAAGTGGCAGCATAGTGGGCAGTATGGATAAGTGGCAGCATAGGGGGCAGTATGGATAAGTGGCAGCATAGGGGGCAGTATGGATAAGTGGCAGCACAGGGGGCAGTATGGATAAGTGGCAGCACAGGGGGCAGTATGGATAAGTGGCAGCACAGGGGGCAGTATGGATAAGTGGCAGCACAGGGGGCAGTATGGATAAGTGGCAGCATAGGGGGCAGTATGGATAAGTGGCAGCATAGGGGGCAGTATGGATAAGTGGCAGCATAGGGGGCAGTATGGATAAGTGGCAGCATAGGGGGCAGTATGGATAAGTGGCAGCATAGGGGGCAGTATGGAGAAGTGGCAGCATAGGGGGCAGTATGGATAAGTGGCAGCATAGGGGGCAGTATGGATAAGTGGCAGCACAGGGGGCAGTATGGATAAGTGGCAGCATAGGGGGCAGTATGGATAAGTGGCAACATAGGGGGCAGTATGGATAAGTGGCAGCATAGGGGGCAGTATGGATAAGTGGCAGCATAGGGGGCAGTATGGATAAGTGGCAGCACAGGGGGCAGTATGGATAAGTGGCAGCACAGGGGGCAGTATGGATAAGTGGCAGCATAGGGGGCAGTATGGATAAGTGGCAGCATAGGGGGCAGTATGGATAAGTGGCAGCATAGGGGGCAGTATGGATAAGTGGCAGCATAGGGGGCAGTATGGATAAGTGGCAGCATAGGGGGCAGTATGGATAAGTGGCAGCATAGGGGGCAGTATGGATAAGTGGCAGCATAGGGGGCAGTATGGATAAGTGGCAGCATAGGGGGCAGTATGGATAAGTGGCAGCATAGGGGGCAGTATGGATAAGTGGCAGCATAGGGGGCAGTATGGATAAGTGGCAGCATAGGGGGCAGTATGGATAAGTGGCAGCATAGGGGGCACTGCTTTCTCCTCTTCTCAGTGACATCACAAGCTGCTCCTGGAGTTGAATTTTAGGCTAAGGGAGGAGGGGTCCATACACAAATCTTGCACAGGGGCCCTTTGCTCTCAGTTTCCGCCCCTGCAGAAAAGTTTTGATTCTGGACTTGAGAAAGTGCAGTCTTTTACATGTGTTTTTTAGGCTCCACAGAAGCCTCTAGATAAAAAAACACCAAAACCGCAGGGTTCATGCTAGATGCACAGTGGGTGCACTTGTCATGAAATCACATCCACTTTGCTTGGAGAGTTACACACAACATATTTTTTGTGCAAAAAGCAAAAGCAGCAGAAAAAATGCAACATTTATTTCTGCACCATGTGAACGAGGCCTGAATGTCCATAGTGGATGTGGTTTCATGAAATTTCCGCCCTTGGTGCATCTAAAGACGTTGTTGTACTGTCCGGTTTTGGTCCTTTTCTTTTTCATCTATCGGCTTCTATGTGGAGCCTGATAAGAAATGCAACTCTGCTTTGTTTTTGTTTTTTCTGCGTTTTTTTTACAGTTTCTACATAAAAGCTAATAGAGAAAAAAAAGCACCAAAACCGCACAATTCAGCAGCGTCTGTAGATTTGATGACATCACATCCACTTTGCTGGGACATTTAGGCCGTGTTCACATGTAGCGTAAATGCTGTATTTTTTTGTGAGCAGACATTCTGCTGTGGAGTGGATGTGATTTCATTAAATCTCTGCCGATTGTACGACTAAAGATGCCACAGAATTTTGCAATTTGGGTGCTTTTTTTCTAGTGTCTTCTATGTGGAGCCTGAAAAAAAAGAAAAAAATGCAGTTTTTTTTAAGTGCAGAATTAAAGCTCTTTGTGTATGATAAAAAAACACCTAAAATTGCGGCTTCAGATCCAAAAACGAGACAGATAAGTTGGAAAAGGCATAAAAATGCAGCAAAAATGCAATAAACAGACATATCATAGGCGCAGGCGTCCTGGGGCCCCCTACACCTGCAGAAAACAAGAAAACCCACAGCATTTATGCAATGTGTGAACACGGCCTTAGAGGCACAAAAAAGCAGCGTCATATAGTGAAGCTACATAAGGATGAGAACGTTCTGGCTGCTACCTACGACTATGAGTGAATGAATAGTCCTGGGTATCTGCTCAATAGCCCTAACTGACAAATGGGTGTGGTTGGGGGTGGTTAGGGGCGTGGTCAACATTTGCCACCACATGGTTTCTCCCTCTATCTGTTCTTCAGAAGTTGGGAGGTGGCTTATTGATTATATCACTGGTTAACAGCTGAAATGACAAATCTTGTGTCACTGTCCACCTATTTGTGGACCTAACTGTGTATGAGGACGTCCTTAGTGCCCTGTACTCGCACCCCCTGAAGAAGCTAACGCGAAACGCACGCTGGGGCCTTTTTCGATCCCTTAAGCCATATTTTGTGTCTGTGTTTTATTATTCTTGACCAGTTGTGTAGACACTGAGGTATTTGCACTTGCAGTGACAGGGATCTGTGTATTGGGCCTTGTCATGGGTGACAGAGTTCACCGCCACACGTCCTTTTTTATAGGATGTTTATAGTTATATTTAATGAATTAATAAATAAATCTGTTATTTTATTGGGTTTCTTGCTTCCATTCCTTATTCTGGCTCCTTGTTCCTTTTGGTAGCGCCGTTTCTATAGTAACCGAACAGCCTCTCCCTATTCTGAGAAGGCTGAAATTAGGGACATGGAAACTACATCTCCCATGAAGCCTTGCGGCGGGGTCCATTCAGGTCGGTCTTTTTCCTGCCCGTCATAAATAAATAACAATCGCTTACCGTACGTTCACACAGTGAATGTGGAAAGATGGTGCCAGGGCTGCATGGGTGGAAGTCACCCCGTCATTGGTGTTATGTGAAGGCATCCAGGGGTCAGGCTTATGTTCGGGCAGCCCCGGCAGGACCGGCAGCTGCTGTGTGTCACTGCGAGACGAGCGGAGCCGGGAGAGCGGGGAGGCTGCAGGGTGAGGGAGGCCGCCGCACCGACACCGGAGAGCACACTCAGGACGAGTGCACACTCAGGAGACAGTGAGGACGAGTGCACACTCAGGAGACAGTGAGGACGAGAGCACACTCAGGAGACAGTGAGGACGAGAGCACACTCAGGAGACAGTGAGGACGAGAGCACACTCAGGAGACAGTGAGGACGAGAGAACACTCAGGAGACAGTGAGGACGAGAGCACACTCAGGAGACAGACAGTGAGGACGAGAGCACACTCAGGAGACAGACAGTGAGGACGAGTGCACACTCAGGAGACAGTGAGGACGAGGGCACACTCAGGAGACAGTGAGGACGAGAGCACACTCAGGAGACAGACAGTGAGGACGAGAGCACACTCAGGAGACAGACAGTGAGGACGAGAGCACACTCAGGAGACAGACAGTGAGGACGAGAGCACACTCAGGAGACAGACAGTGAGGACGAGTGCACACTCAGGAGACAGTGAGGACGAGGGCACACTCAGGAGACAGTGAGGACGAGAGCACACTCAGGAGACAGACAGTGAGGACGAGAGCACACTCAGGAGACAGACAGTGAGGACGAGAGCACACTCAGGAGACAGTGAGGACGAGAGCACACTCAGGAGACAGACAGTGCAGATGAGTGCGCACTCAGGAGACAGACAGTGAGGACGAGAGCACACTCAGGACAGTGAGGACGAGAGCACACTCAGGAGACAGTGAGGACGAGAGCACACTCAGGAGACAGACAGTGAGGACGAGAGCACACTCAGGAGACAGTGAGGACGAGAGCACACTCAGGAGACAGACAGTGAGGACGAGAGCACACTCAGGAGACAGACAGTGAGGACGAGTGCACACTCAGGAGACAGTGAGGACGAGGGCACACTCAGGAGACAGTGAGGACGAGAGCACACTCAGGAGACAGACAGTGAGGACGAGAGCACACTCAGGAGACAGACAGTGAGGACGAGAGCACACTCAGGAGACAGACAGTGAGGACGAGAGCACACTCAGGAGACAGACAGTGAGGACGAGTGCACACTCAGGAGACAGTGAGGACGAGGGCACACTCAGGAGACAGTGAGGACGAGAGCACACTCAGGAGACAGACAGTGAGGACGAGAGCACACTCAGGAGACAGACAGTGAGGACGAGAGCACACTCAGGAGACAGTGAGGACGAGAGCACACTCAGGAGACAGACAGTGCAGATGAGTGCGCACTCAGGAGACAGACAGTGAGGACGAGAGCACACTCAGGACAGTGAGGACGAGAGCACACTCAGGAGACAGTGAGGACGAGAGCACACTCAGGAGACAGACAGTGAGGACGAGAGCACACTCAGGAGACAGTGAGGACGAGAGCACACTCAGGAGACAGTGAGGACGAGAGCACACTCAGGAGACAGTGAGGACGAGAGCACACTCAGGAGACAGTGAGGACGAGAGCACACTCAGGAGACAGTGAGGACGAGAGAACACTCAGGAGACAGTGAGGACGAGAGCACACTCAGGAGACAGACAGTGAGGACGAGAGCACACTCAGGAGACAGACAGTGAGGACGAGTGCACACTCAGGAGACAGTGAGGACGAGGGCACACTCAGGAGACAGTGAGGACGAGAGCACACTCAGGAGACAGACAGTGAGGACGAGAGCACACTCAGGAGACAGACAGTGAGGACGAGAGCACACTCAGGAGACAGACAGTGAGGACGAGAGCACACTCAGGAGACAGACAGTGAGGACGAGTGCACACTCAGGAGACAGTGAGGACGAGGGCACACTCAGGAGACAGTGAGGACGAGAGCACACTCAGGAGACAGACAGTGAGGACGAGAGCACACTCAGGAGACAGACAGTGAGGACGAGAGCACACTCAGGAGACAGTGAGGACGAGAGCACACTCAGGAGACAGACAGTGCAGATGAGTGCGCACTCAGGAGACAGACAGTGAGGACGAGAGCACACTCAGGACAGTGAGGACGAGAGCACACTCAGGAGACAGTGAGGACGAGAGCACACTCAGGAGACAGACAGTGAGGACGAGAGCACACTCAGGAGACAGTGAGGACGAGAGCACACTCAGGAGACAGACAGTGAGGACGAGAGCACACTCAGGAGACAGACAGTGAGGACGAGTGCACACTCAGGAGACAGTGAGGACGAGGGCACACTCAGGAGACAGTGAGGACGAGAGCACACTCAGGAGACAGACAGTGAGGACGAGAGCACACTCAGGAGACAGACAGTGAGGACGAGAGCACACTCAGGAGACAGACAGTGAGGACGAGAGCACACTCAGGAGACAGACAGTGAGGACGAGTGCACACTCAGGAGACAGTGAGGACGAGGGCACACTCAGGAGACAGTGAGGACGAGAGCACACTCAGGAGACAGACAGTGAGGACGAGAGCACACTCAGGAGACAGACAGTGAGGACGAGAGCACACTCAGGAGACAGTGAGGACGAGAGCACACTCAGGAGACAGACAGTGCAGATGAGTGCGCACTCAGGAGACAGACAGTGAGGACGAGAGCACACTCAGGACAGTGAGGACGAGAGCACACTCAGGAGACAGTGAGGACGAGAGCACACTCAGGAGACAGACAGTGAGGACGAGAGCACACTCAGGAGACAGTGAGGACGAGAGCACACTCAGGAGACAGACAGTGCAGATGAGTGCGCACTCAGGAGACAGACAGTGCAGATGAGTGCGCACTCAGGAGACAGACAGTGCAGATGAGTGCGCACTCAGGAGACAGTGCAGATGAGTGCACACTGAGGAGACAGACAGTGCAGATGAGTGTGCACTCAGGAGACAGACAGTGAGGACGAGAGCACACTCAGGAGACAGTGCAGATGAGTGCACACTCAGGAGACAGTGAGGACGAGAGCACACTCAGGAGACAGTGAGGACGAGAGCACACTCAGGAGACAGACAGTGAGGACGAGAGCACACTGAGGAGACAGACAGTGCAGACGAGTGCACACTCAGGAGACAGTGAGGACGAGAGCACACTCAGGAGACAGACAGTGCAGATGAGTGCGCACTCAGGAGACAGACAGTGAGGACGAGAGCACACTCAGGACAGTGAGGACGAGAGCACACTCAGGAGACAGTGAGGACGAGAGCACACTCAGGAGACAGACAGTGAGGACGAGAGCACACTCAGGAGACAGTGAGGACGAGAGCACACTCAGGAGACAGACAGTGCAGATGAGTGCGCACTCAGGAGACAGACAGTGCAGATGAGTGCGCACTCAGGAGACAGACAGTGCAGATGAGTGCGCACTCAGGAGACAGTGCAGATGAGTGCACACTGAGGAGACAGACAGTGCAGATGAGTGTGCACTCAGGAGACAGACAGTGAGGACGAGAGCACACTCAGGAGACAGACAGTGAGGACGAGAGCACACTCAGGAGACAGTGAGGACGAGAGCACACTCAGGAGACAGACAGTGAGGACGAGAGCACACTCAGGAGACAGTGAGGACGAGAGCACACTCAGGAGACAGACAGTGCAGATGAGTGCGCACTCAGGAGACAGACAGTGCAGATGAGTGCGCACTCAGGAGACAGACAGTGCAGATGAGTGCGCACTCAGGAGACAGTGCAGATGAGTGCACACTGAGGAGACAGACAGTGCAGATGAGTGTGCACTCAGGAGACAGACAGTGAGGACGAGAGCACACTCAGGAGACAGTGCAGATGAGTGCACACTCAGGAGACAGTGAGGACGAGAGCACACTCAGGAGACAGTGCAGATGAGTGTGCACTCAGGAGACAGACAGTGAGGACGAGAGCACACTGAGGAGACAGACAGTGCAGACGAGTGCACACTCAGGAGACACCTTGAGGACGAGAGCACACTCAGAAGACAGACACAGTGTAGATCAGTGCACACTCAGGAGAGAAAGACACTCAGTACATACTCATGAGAGAGACAGTGTAGGTGAGTGCACACTGAGGACACAGACTCAATGCTGACTAATGCACACTCAGGAGACAGACAGTGCACACTCGAGAGAAATACAGTGCAGTCACTCAGGAGAGAAAGACACAGTGTAGATGGCTGCACACTCAGGAGATAGACCCAGTTCAGACAAGTGCACACTCAGGAAAAAGACGATGTAGATGAGGGAAAACTCAGGAGAGAAAGACAGTGTAGATGAGTGCACACTTGGGTGAGAAATAAACATTCTAGACGAGTGCATACTCAAGAAAGAAAGATGGGTGTAGAGGAGTGCACACTCAGGAGAAAAAGAGTAGACCAGTGCACACTCAAGAGAGAAAGACAGTAGATGAGTGCACACTTATGACAGTCTTATTGTACAGGAGAGTGCACACTCAGAAGAGAGAATACTCAGGAGGGAAACAATATAGGAGAATGCACACTTGGGAGGGCCAGGCACAGTATAGATGAGCGCATACTTAGGACAGTCTCATTGTACAGGACAGTGCACTCAGAAGAGACTGACCATATGAGAGTGCCCTAGGAGAGTCACACCATATAGGTGAGTGCACTCAGTAGAGGCTGATTATATAGGAGATTGTAAGCAGTAGAGGCTGACCATATAGGAGACTGCACTCAGTAGAATCTGACCATATAGGAGACTGCACTCAGTAGAGGCTGACCATATAGGAGACTGCACTCAGTAGAGGCTGACCATATAGGAGACTGCACTCAGTAGAGGCTGACCATATAGGAGAGTGCACTCAGTAGAGGCGGACTCTGCGCAGGAGAGTTTACACTCAGAAATGACCAGATTATAACAGGACAGTGCACACTCGGGAGCCACTCTGCTGTTGAGAAAACACTCATCTTATTGCTCTTTTCACAGAGTCCACATTCCTGAGCCGCCCGGACAGTGGTGCGCGGCACTTTCGCGGTCATCTCTGCAGTCAGACGTCCTGAGCCGCCTAGACCGTGGTGTGCGGCACCTTCACTGTCATCTCTGCAGTCAGAGATTCCTGGGCCGCCTGGACCGTGGTTTGCGGCACCTTCTCTGTCATCTCTGCAGTCAGACGTTCCTGATCCGCCTGGACCGTGGTGTGCGGCACCTTCGCTGTCATCTCTGCAGTCAGACGTTCCTGAGCCGCCCGGACCGTGGTGTGCGGCACCTTCTCTGTCATCTCTACAGTCAGACGTTCCTGATCCGCCTGGACCGTGGTGTGCAGCACCTTCGCTGTCATCTCTGCAGTCAGACGTTCCTGAGCCGCCCAGACCGTGGTGTGCGGCACCTTCACTGTCATCTCTGCAGTCAGACATTCCTGGGCCGCCTGGACCATGGTGTTCGGCACCTTCTCTGTCATCTCTGCAGTCAGACGTTCCTGATCCGCCTGGACCGTGGTGTGCAGCACCTTCGCTGTCATCTCTGCAGTCAGACGTTCCTGAGCCGCCCGGACCGTGGTGTGCGGCACCTTTGCTGTCATCTCTGCAGTCAGATGTTCCTGAGCCGCCCGGACTGTGGTGTGCGGCACCTTCGCTGACATCTCTGCAGTCAGACGTCCTGAGCCGCCCGGACCGTGGTGTGCGGCACCTTCGCTGTCACCTCTGCAGTCAGACGTTCCTGAGCCGCCCGGACCGTGGTGTGCGGCACCTTTGCTGTCATCTCTGCAGTCAGATGTTCCTGAGCCGCCCGGACTGTGGTGTGCGGCACCTTCGCTGACATCTCTGCAGTCAGACGTCCTGAGCCGCCCGGACCGTGGTGTGCGGCACCTTCGCTGTCACCTCTGCAGTCAGACGTTCCTGAGCCGCCCGGACTGTGGTATGCTGCACCTTTGCTGTCACCTCTGCAGTCAGACGTCCTGAGCCGCCCGGACCGTGGTGTGCGGCACCTTCGCTGTCACCTCTGCAGTCAGACGTTCCTGAGCCACCCGGACCGTGGTGTGCGGCACCTTCGCTGTCACCTCTGCAGTCAGACGTTCCTGAACCGCCCGGACCGTGGTGTGCGGCACCTTCGCTGTCACCTCTGCAGTCAGACGTTCCTGAGCCACCCGGACCGTGGTGTGCGGCACCTTCGCTGTCACCTCTGCAGTCAGACGTTCCTGAACCGCCCGGACCGTGGTGTGCGGCACCTTCGCTGTCATCTGGGAGGCGACTGAGCCCCCTCCCTTCTGTGCTGTGTAAGCTGCACTGAGACGAGCGGAGCAGGGATGGAGCGCAATGTGGGGATGTGCTGATTCACCGTCATTCTCATCTGGAGGCACAAACAGATCCAGCCATCACCTCCCCCTCCCCCCAGGTCCAGAAATGGAGCGCAGGCAAGAGCAGCAGAGCCTGGACTTCACTATGGACAATGTGGAGAAAGTAAGTGACCCTTTGTTATTCGGGGCAGATTCCTCCCTGTACATCGCCCTGTGCCGAGTCTGCTGCGCCCCAGGTGTATCAGCGAGGGGCAGGTGTATCAGCGAGGGGCAGGTGTATCAGCGAGGGGCAGGTGTATCAGCGAGGGGCAGGTGTATCAGTGAGGGGCAGGTGTATCAGCGAGGGGCAGGTGTATCAGCGAGGGGCAGGTGTATCAGCGAGGGGCAGGTGTATCAGCGAGGGGCAGGTGTAACCCCGATATATTACCCGGAACCTGGGCAATTATCATATGTATCTGTAGTGCCCGGCAGATACG
This sequence comes from Anomaloglossus baeobatrachus, assembly GCF_048569485.1. Lineage (NCBI taxonomy): Eukaryota > Metazoa > Chordata > Amphibia > Anura > Aromobatidae > Anomaloglossus > Anomaloglossus baeobatrachus. Next base: position 244,894,824 of record NC_134360.1, read on the forward strand.
TTCCACATTTACCACCCTGTGCCCGGGCAGGTGCATCCTCCATCTCCATCCCCCGGTGCCGGTGCAGGGGCGTCCCATATATGCAGTGCGTTCATGTAGAACAGCAGCTCTGCACCCCGCGGGTACTGTGTGATGTCACATTTCTATATGCAGAGCCGCTATTCTACATGAATGCACCTTTCTGCTTTCTCTCTGCAGCGCGATGCTGGGTACAGCTGTGCCTAGCTCTGCCGCTGTACGGAAGGGGGGGGGGGGGGGGATGGGTGCTGTGCCATATCTGGAGTACATTCGGCTTTTGTTATGAGAATTCTGCGCATCGCTCTGACGCTTTAGGTCACAGGCATTCTATTTTTTTGTTATATTAGTAAATGACTTTTGCTCCGGACATTATATATTTGTCCCTGAGATTCTATTATTATGAGTGCTGATATAATGTGCACCTCTATCCTAACATGGGTGTAATTACAGCTTGGTGGCTACGGTCTCCAGGCTATGGCGGTCTCCAGGCCATGGCGCACCCCGCCGGGCTTTCTCATGATTATTCGGCCCTTAGGGACTCGGTGCGTTCTCTTGGCAGCTGCAGGTTTCTTGCTGAAGTACGTGGAGCATGCGGGTCTCGCTCTGACACTCGCTGACTTGCCTGACATGACGTTACCCAGTGCTCCGGGGACATCAGCAGCTGTGCGCCCCCCCCACCTCCTCCTGGTGACAGGATCCTCCTGGCACTGGGGCATGACGCAGACAGTGCAGGGTACTCGGCTCTAGAAAATCAATACGGCTTCTTTCTGTGGTCTCACTATTTTTAGGACCCTCCAGGACGGGTGTAACAGTGTAGAGTTTAAGGGGGAGCGTCTGGTGTGATGGAATTTAATCCTAATTATAAAAAGCATTGCATAACAACCCCACTGGTTATGTCCTATAGAATGTAAAGCATTTCATGCGAACCCCACTGGTTATCTCCTATAGAATGTAAAGCATTTCATGCGAACCCCACTGGTTATCTCCTATAGAATGTAAAGCATTTCATGCGAACCCCACTGGTTATCTCCTATAGAATGTAAAGCATTTCATGCCAACCTCACTGGTTTTCTCCTATAGAATGTAAGGCATTTCATGCCAACCCCACTGGTTTTCTCCTATAGAATGTAAAGCATTTCATGCCAACCTCACTGGATTGCTCCTATAGAATGTAAAGCATTACATGCCAACTCCACTGGTTCTCTCCTATAGAATGTAAAGCATTTCATGCCAACTCCACTGGTTATCTCCTATAGAATGTAAACATTTATACCAACCCCATTGGTTATCTCCTATAGAATGTAATGTAAAGCATTTCCTGCCAACTCTACTTGTTATTTCCTATAGAATGTAAACATTTCATACCAACCCCACTGGTTATCTCCTATAAAATGTAAAGCATTAATGCCAACCTCACTGGTTATCTTTTATAGAATGTAAAGCATTTCATGCCAACTCCATTGGCTATCTCCTATGGAATGTAAAGCATTTTCTGCCAACCCCACTTATTTCCTGTAGAATGTAAAGCATTCATGCCAACCCCACTGGTTATCTCCTATAGAATGTAAACATGTCATACCAACCCCACTGGTTATCTCCTATAAAATGTAAAGCATTTCATGCCAACCCCACTGGTTATCTCCTATAGAATGTAATGTAAAGCATTTCCTGCCAACTCTACTTGTTATTTCCTATAGAATGTAAACATTTCATACCAACCCCACTGGTTATCTCCTATAAAATGTAAAGCATTAATGCCAACCTCACTGGTTATCTTTTATAGAATGTAAAGCATTTCATGCCAACTCCATTGGCTATCTCCTATAGAATGTAAAGCATTTTCTGCCAACCCCACTTATTTCCTGTAGAATGTAAAGCATTCATGCCAACCCCACTGGTTATCTCCTATAGAATGTAAACATGTCATACCAACCCCACTGGTTATCTCCTATAGAATGTAAACATTTCATACCAACCCCACTGGTTATCTCCTATAGAATGTGCCAGATAGTAGGTATTTGGTAAAATGGCATTTCCTACACAAAAATTTTTGAGGACTCCTCTTCTGTCAACATTTTTTAAGTGGAAACAATTGTCATATTTGTAGTTTTGTTTTTTGTTTTTCCCAAAATGCACCAAAATAATGGCAGTGTGAGAATTTAACTTGTCTGTGTGGTACATGTAATGTTTCTCCGTGTTTTATGTCTCCTGTTGAACAGGCTCTTCACCAGTTATATTACGATCCTAACATTGACAACAAGAACCTTGCACAGAAGTGGTTAATGCAGGCCCAGCTTTCCCCTCAGGCCTGGCAGTTTAGTTGGCAGCTCCTGAACGGTGGCAAAGTACCAGAAATCCAATATTTTGGTGCTAGCGCATTGCACATCAAGATATCCCGGTATTGGGGAGATATACCCTCCGATCAGTACGAGACCCTCAAGACACAGCTCTTCTCACAGATTTCTGCCTTTGCCAGCGGCTCCAAGATTGTCCTAACCCGACTCTGTGTGGCGCTTGCATCATTGGCGCTGAACATGATGCCCGACACCTGGCCGCACGCCGTGCCAGACATGGTACGGGTTTTCCAGGCGGAGGACGGACAGACAGATGGCAGAGCTCGTTGTTTGGCACTTTTGGAATTGTTAACTGTTTTGCCCGAGGAGTTCCAGACTAGCCGCCTACCACCTTACCGCAAAGGACAAGTACGCAGCTGCCTGTCTCAGGAGTGCGCAGGCGTCTTCCCCTTGCTGCGTCAGCTTTTACAGCAGCGCGACTCCCCAGGATTTGTCAAGCAAAAGGTGCTGAAATGTTTTTCCAGTTGGGCCCAACTAGGAATCCCGCTAACCGAGTGCGAGGAACTGACCATGGCGGCATTCTCCGCTCTACGGGACCCTGAACTCTTTGACTCCGCAGTGGAGGCTTTAGTGAACACCATCTCTCAGCCCGACGCACAAAGGTCAGATCCTACATTGCTGGGTGTCACCGGCCTCTGTGGCTTAGGTCTTTTATATTATTGTACCAGTTTTGTATTTCATACACCACACATTTTATTTTTTTAATATATAATTAAATAGTACAAGTGAAAGTAGGAAACTTTGTAATAGATTTTAATGGATAAATCCTTTCCTTTCCCATCTTTTTTGCCCATCATTTCCCCCATCATTTCCCCCATCTTTTCCCCCACCTTTTCCCCTTTCTTTCCTTTCCTTCCCTTTCATTTACTTTTTCTTCCCCTTTTCCCTTTCTTTCCCTTTTCCCTTTCTTTCCCTTTTCCCTTTCTTTCCCTTTTCCCTTTCTTTCCCTTTTCCTTTCTTTCCCGTTGCCTTTCTTTCCCGTTGCCTTTCTTTCCCGTTGCCTTTCTTTCCCGTTGCCTTCTTTCCCGTTGCCTTTCTTTCCCGTTGCCTTTCTTTCCCTTTCCTTTTCTTTCCCTTTTCTTTCCCTTTCCCTTTCCCTTTCCCTTTCTTTCCCTTTCTTTCCCTTTCTTTCCCTTTCTTTCCCTTTCTTTCCCTTTCTTCCCATTCTTTCCCTTTTCCTTTCTTCCCTTTCTTTCCCTTTCTTTCCCTTTCTTTCCCTTTCTTTCCTTTCTGTCCTTTCTTTCCCTTTCTTTCCTTTCTTTCCCTTTCTTTCCCTTTCCCTTTCTTTCCTTTCCCTTTCTTTCCTTTCTTCCCTTTCTTTCCCTTTCTTTCCTTTCTTTCCCTTTCTTTCCTTTTCTTTCCCTTTCCCTTTCTTTCCCTTTCCCTTTCCTTTCTTTTCCTTTCCCTTTCTTTTCCTTTCCCTTTCTTTCCCTTTCCCTTTCTTTTCCTTTCCCTTTCTTTTCCTTTCCCTTTCTTTTCCTTTCCCTTTCTTTTCCTTTCCCTTTCTTTTCCTTTCCCTTTCTTTTCCTTTCCCTTTCTTTCCTTTCCCTTTCTTTTCCTTTCCCTTTCTTTTCCTTTCCCTTTCTTTTCCTTTCCCTTTCTTTTCCTTTCCCTTTCTTTTCCTTTCCCTTTCTTTTCCTTTCCCTTTCTTTTCCCTTCCCTTTCTTTTCCTTTCTTTTCCTTTCCCTTTTCTTTTCCTTTCCCTTTCCTTTTCTTTCCCTTTCTTTTCCTTTCCCTTTCTTTTCCTTTCCCTTTCTTTTCCTTTCCCTTTCTTTCCTTTCCCTTTCTTTTCCCTTCCCTTTCTTTTCCTTTCCTTTTCTTTTCCTTTCCCTTTCCTTTTCTTTCCCTTTCTTTTCCTTTCCCTTTCTTTTCCTTTCCCTTTCCTTTTCTTTCCCTTTCCTTTTTTCCCTTTTCTTTCCCTTTCCTTTTTTCCCTTTCCCTTTCCTTTTCTTTCCTTTCCCTTTCCCTTTCTTTCCCTTTCTTTCCCTTTCTTTCCCCTTTCTTTCCCTTTCTTTCCCTTTCTTTCCCTTTCTTTCCCTTTCTTTCCCTTTCTTTCCCTTTCTTTCCCTTTCTTTCCCTTTCCCTTTCTTTTCCTTTCCCTTTCTTTTCCTTTCCCTTTCTTTTCCTTTCCCTTTCTTTTCCTTTCGCTTTCTTTTCCTTTCGCTTTCTTTTCCTTTCGCTTTCTTTTCCTTTCGCTTTCTTTTCCTTTCGCTTTCTTTTCCTTTTCCCTTTCTTACCCTTTACCCTTCCTTTTACCCTTTCCTTTTCCTTTACCCTTCCCTTCATTTTTCTCTCTCTCTCTTCCTAGACCGATTGATTGTTCATTCTCAGAATTCTCAATTCACGAATAATATCTTTCTTCAGTAAATACAGATTGTCCGGTTACTGACGTAGGCGGTGACAGTTGGTGCTGACAGAGTTCTGTGGATCCTGCAGCAGGGTGTGTCGGACTGTAGCTCCTCCCTTGTCCATAGAATTTTAAAATCACCAAGTGTCATCTCAGTATTGGAAAGGTCTGAACAGCGGATTTATCCAGAAATCGAAGGTGAAAGGAGAAAGAAGCAGATTGCTCTGATAAGACATATTACAAAGTTCCTTATTTTCACGTGTACTATTGATTTATGACATAGAAAATGAAAGGACTGTTGTACTTACATTCTTTCTACCAGTAGGTATTGCCTGTACTAATGCGTGGTGTCAGGATAATCAGCTTGTAGTCGAGATTTGTGGTAACAAAACCAATAATCTGTGTGCGCAGGACGGGGTGGCGGCAGGTTTATTTTTCGCTCATTGTCCTCAAGCCAAAGATATTGCAAGGGTTGTCCAATCTTCAATCTTTGGAGCGCACCTATCTTCCTGCTTCCTTGAGAGGGAGGGGGGGGTATATGTGCTCCTGTTAGTCCACAGTTCAGACCAGTGGAATAATTGTTCTGCCACCCCCAATCTCTGCACTCTGATACAGCTAGCATCAACAGCTTTGCCTCTGCAAAATCACAGGACCAGCTCTTACAAGCTCCATTGAAAAGAATTTGTAAGCTCTGAACTCCTTGTCTAGGGGACCGACTACCTCTGTGATAGACTGCAGAGGTGGCTGGTAGTATAGGCAACAAGCTGTAAACTATAGAATTAAAACTGGCGTATGTTTTGTGCCAGATATAGTTTGTTTAAGACACTTAGCTCCTGTCTAGACAGTCCCAAAAAAGTGGTATGGTGCAGAAAAGTCTTATAATGCACCAAATTGTGCCAAAAACGACACTGGGAATTTGTCCCAACATAATGGTCCAAAGTATGCGAGAGGTGACGTAAGTTAAATTGTCTTTTTTAGTGTCGCTATGTGCGTCACCGTTGTGATCAGTTTGGCCCATTTTTTGCCCGCTTGGTCTTTTTATTGCAGGGATTATCCAGGACTTTGGTTATTTTTCCCTATGGGGCTAAGAACTTACAGGCAGGTAGGTGATAATGTTGGAGGAGACCTCTAAGGGGTCTCTCAGGGTCTCAGAGGAGGATTCCAGATTAGAACTGCACAGATGTATATGGATCAGGAAAAATGACCACACAGAGATGTATCTATATCCGGGAGAAGCTCAATGCTCTTCTAACTTGTATATTGTAAAACAATCACAGTTATACAATTCATTCAGTACTTTTGTATTGCTGTTGACCCATCTAACTTGATTTCACTTACGCCCTTATTTGGCTAGAGTTTCCTACAAGACTATACTGTCCTTGATAAGGCATCTGGAGATAAGCAAAAGTCTATGCATTCCAGATCCTAGTATACATGATCGCATTTAAGCCATGGTTATACAAAGACAGATTATCTTATTATATGGACAATTGATTGATAGCCTGGGCCTTCACAATAACTACTTTCCTGTTCTACCTGGTGCCGGCTCAGAGAGGTCACCATTCTCCGGTCTTTATGCTTTCGGTGACGTCACGTTGGCTGTCAATCGGCAAGATATTGGCAGTGACGCCTCGTCGACTGAGCCAACCGGAAGAGAAGGTGCTGCTCAGTTGACATGAGACTAAATGAAGCCGGAGAATCACCGCTCTGCGCCGGCACAGATCGGCACCTGTTAGGCCACTTTCACATTGTTCCCTGATCCTTTTATGGTGGTCCCATTGGGGTTTCCGTCCAAACGCCCCTCAAAACGGGTTTCGAACGCAAGCAAGCAACGTGGCCATTGACTATAATGGTGCAGACGGAGTCACCGTATTCTCTGCTGTGCACCATTTTCGGGCTTATACACTTCCTAGAGGCGGACACTCAAATGCAGTCTACTACGTTCGGGTGTTCGCCTCCAGAAAGAGTGTTCTCCTGAAAATGGGGCTTCATAGAGCATGATGACTCCGTCTGCACCATTATAGTCAATGGCCCGTCAGTGCATGAGTCCGAAACCTGTTTTGCGTAGGGTGGTTCAGACAGAAGCTCCGACGGGACCAGTGAACTGGGTTCAAAATGCAATGTGAAAGTGGCATTAGCAACTAAGTTTTTAGCTCCATGGAAGTAAATGGAGATGAACCACACGGACAGGTGTGGGGCTGATTTTTTGAAAAAAAAAAAAAAAAAAAAAAATCCATGATTTTCTAATTCACTCCAGTTGCAGCCCCCATACTGGTATTTTGCATGTATAGACCACATCTTGTTTGTATGGATGAGGGGCTTTTGACTGGTGGTCTCCTCTTTACCTGCTTTTTTTAAGACCAGGTGTTTGGGACCCAAATTTAAAGTGAATCCTTGGGGGAGACGCTTCGCTTTACATTAGGGTAGTTAAAAATGAAGCACAAATCCATAGCCCCCATAATAATAATTTTTATTTCTATCGCGCCAACATATTCCGCAGCCCTATAAAATTGACCGGGGACATGTACAGACAATAAAGAGAGAATATCGGGTAGTGCATGCCAGAAAACTGGCACAGCACGAGAGAAGTCCTGAATGGTGACCACAGATAGGGTGATACAGACATGAGGGAGTAGATGTATGGCGGTGAAGAACTGTGGAGAGCTTTGTGGGTGAGAGAGATAAGTTTATAGTGTATTGTATTACGGCTTGGTAACCAGTGCAATGACTAGCACAGAGCAGAGGCATCAGTGTAGCAGCTGGACAGATATACGACCCTGACTGCTGCTTTTAGACGGATTGGAGAGGAGTCTAGGAAGAGTGAGAGCGATCAGCTGGAAATGGCAATAGTCCAGGCGGGCATGAATAAGAGCGACAGTAAGAGTTTTTGCCTTTTCAAAGGTAAGAAAAGGTCGGATTCTTGAGATAATTTTAAGATGCAGGTGACCTGTGTAAGAAGTAATTGGATGTAGGGAATAAAGGGAAGTTCTCTGTCATATGTAACCCCAAGCAAGCGAGTGTACTGCCTTGGTATTATAGGATAACCACCTAGAAGCCAAAAGAATAATTTTGACCTCTGTTTGTTAATGGGGGACTGTGGACCCTTTTAAAGGAACTTGTCAGGTGCAATATGCACCCAGAACCAGTATTTCTAAACATCTTTTATCTTATGCTAAAGAGCGCGGGGACTAGTCCTGAGGGCGTTATATCTCCCAACTAGTCCGTCCTCTTAGCATGGCAGCACTCCCACAGGGGCGTACTAACATCAATGCAGCGTCACCAGCGGTGCCGCGCTTCTGAATGCCCCAATAGTTTCGGTCATGCGCAGTAGACCTCTTTGAAGCTGGGACGTATACACCCTGCTTCATATTGTGCATGAGGAAAAGCGTCGGCATTCAGAAGCGCAGTCACAGTTCCGTGCAGCACCGCTGATGACGCTGCATTGAATAGCATGTTAGTACACCCCTGTGGGAGAGCTGCCATGCTAAGAGGGTGGACTAGTCAGGGGAAGTAATGCCCTTGGGACTAGTCACTGGCCTCATTAACATAAGATAAAGGATCTATAGAAATACTTTTTCTAAAGATCTCTTTATGCTAGTGTATACAGGGAGATTTAGGCATGGAATAGCAATATGCACCCAGAAGGGCTCGTGGGTCTGGGTGGATATTGCACCTGACAGGTTCCCTTTCAAGGGGTTATCCCCCCCCCCTTAAAAAACAAGTTATGAACAGGCGATAACCTGCAATCAGCTGGGGGGGGGGTGTCGCCGGTGAATGATGGACCCCCAACAGTTCCGGGATCGGGGTTCTGGAACGTCCACTCTTTCCCCCCGTCTGGAGTGGAGCGATGGTGCACATGCTCAGCTTTCTCTCCTTCATTGTCTATGTGACTGTCGGACGAAGAGGATGGCTGTGGTCTATTTCTCGCAGTCCCATTGACAATAAATGGAGCATGTGCGCCTCTGCTCCATTCAAGATGGATGGGGGTTAGCGCTAGTGGATAATTTACTTTTTGGGAATAGGTGATAACGTGCTGATGGGCGGATGTCCCACCACTGGAACCCACCCAATCGTGTAACCCTTCCTGCTTTTTATGTGGACCGGTGATGACTTGATTTACCCACGTTTACACTGACTGACGAGTACTGAACGGGACAGAACCACTGCCAATTTGTTGGATCCTTCCCTTTACAGCACCGTGTTATCGGCAGCACATCACCGGACATCGTGCTGCCGAGAACGAGGCCTGTAATTCCGGCATAACCTATACACTTCCCTGACCGTGAGCGCTGTCCTCCTTTGTCGGGTGATCGCTGGCTTGTTTACCGGAGCCGATAATCAGGAAGAAGCGTCATCTCCTCTTTTAGGGGGACCCTGTGCATTAGTATACGCGATGTATCCTTGTCCGCTCTGTAATAAACACCGATTTCCATGTTGTAGCATGCGGGCAGACCAGACGCCCTTCCCCCATCCCCCGTATTGCTGCCGTCTCCTTGGAGGTGTGTGATTTGGGGGGGGGGGGTGCAGTTCCTGC
>NC_134360.1:244909076-244939076 GCF_048569485.1 Anomaloglossus baeobatrachus
CTCCCGGGCTGCTGGTCCTGACGGAGCGCTCTCCCGGGCTGCTGGTCCTGACGGAGCGCTCTCCCGGGCTGCCAGTCTGAACTGAGCCCTTTCCCAGGCTACTAGTTCCGACGGAGCACTCTCCCAGGCTGCTAGTCCCGACAGAGCGCTCTTCCCGGCTGCCAGTCTGAACTGAGCACTCTCCCAGGCTGCTAGTTCCGACGGAGCGCTCTCCCAGGCTGCTAGTCTCAACGGAACGCTCTCCTAGGCTCCTAGTCCTGACGGAGCGCTTTCCCAGGCTGCTAGTCTCAATGCAGCACTCTCCCGGGCTGCTAGTCCTGACGGAGCGCTCTCCCGGGCTGCTAGTCCTGACGGAGCGCTCTCTCGGGCTGCTAGTCCTGACGGAGCGCTCTCCCGGGCTGCTGGTCCTGACGGAGCGCTCTCCCGGGCTGCTGGTCCTGACGGAGCGCTCTCCCGGGCTGCTGGTCCTGACGGAGCGCTCTCCCGGGCTGCTGGTCCTGACGGAGCGCTCTCCCGGGCTGCTGGTCCTGACGGAGCGCTCTCCCGGGCTGCTGGTCCTGACGGAGCGCTCTCCCGGGCTGCTGGTCCTGACGGAGCGCTCTCCCGGGCTGCTGGTCCTGACGGAGCGCTCTCACGGGCTGCTGGTCCTGACGGAGCGCTCTCCCGGGCTGCTGGTCCTGACGGAGCGCTCTCCCGGGCTGCTGGTCCTGACGGAGCGCTCTCCCAGGCTGCTGGTCCTGACGGAGCACTCTCCCGGGCTGCTGGTCCTGACGGAGCGCTCTCCCGGGCTGCTGGTCCTGACGGAGCGCTCTCCCAGGCTGCTGGTCCTGACGGAGCGCTCTCCCGGGCTGCTGGTCCTGACGAAGCGCTCTCCCGGGCTGCTGGACCTGATGGAGCGCTCTCCCGGGCTGCTGGTCCTGACGGAGCGCTCTCCCAGGCTGCTGGTCCTGACGGAGCGCTCTCCCGGGCTGCTGGTCCTGACGGAGCGCTCTCCCAGGCTGCTGGTCCTGACGGAGCGCTCTCCCGGGCTGCTGGTCCTGACGGAGCGCTCTCCCGGGCTGCTGGCAGACGCAGCTTTGTGCAGGGAGACCACGGCTGGTCGGATCCTTAGTCTGCAGGTGACGCGGTCTTCTTTCCTGGGTGACCGTCCTCTCTTATTTTGCAGGGTGGCCGGTATCCTAAGCAATCAGCTGTGCACTATAGAAGGAAAAGTAACTTGGTTCTTAAGACCAGAGAGGATTTTTAACAAGAAATAAATTGCAAAGTTACCTGTATTTATAAACACTTATGAATATTACCTGTTTAATAACCCAGATATTACGATTGTATAAAATAATGTAAGCTGGTGATCACAGCGGATGTGTGCGCAGTCACATTCACTATCAGAGGCAGTGACCGTCTCCTGCCGTGTGTCGTACGTATGACTGCTTTATTACTGTCTGTATTCCGGTGTAAAACGTATATATATTTTTGCTTGTCTCAGGTACGTGAACACTCTTCTCAAACTGATCCCTCACACACTCGGGCTGCAAGATCAGCTGCACCAAGCCGTCATGAACGGGGATATCGAGACGTCCCATGGGATCTGCCGGATTGTGGTGGCTCTAGGAGAAAACCATTCCCGGTATGTAACGCTCATCGTTCCCAGTGACGGCATTTTGTAAATCTGGTTTGTCGCTTGTGATATACAGTTGTGTCACTGTCCAAATATTTCTGGACCTAAGTTTTATTTTAGCTGTTTACAAAAACATGTTCAGAAATACAATTATATATGTAATATGGGCTGAAAGTGCACACTCCCAGCTGCAATATGAGAGTTTTCACATCCAAATCGGAGAAAGGGTTTAGGAATCATAGCTCTGTAATGCATAGCCTCCTCTTTTTCAAGGGACCAAAAGTAATTGGACAAGGGACTCTAAGGGCTGCAATTAACTCTGAAGGCGTCTCCCTCGTTAACCTGTAATCAATGAAGTAGTTAAAAGGTCTGGGGTTGATTACAGGTGTGTGGTTTTGCATTTGGAAGCTGTTGCTGTGACCAGACAACATGCGGTCTAAGGAATTCTCAATTGAGGTGAAGCAGAACATCCTGAGGCTGAAAAAAAGAAAAAATCCATCAGAGAGATAGCAGACATGCTTGGAGTAGCAAAATCAACAGTCGGGTACATTCTGAGAAAAAAGGAATTGACTGGTGAGCTTGGGAACTCAAAAAGGCCTGGGCGTCCACGGATGACAACAGTGGTGGATGATCGCCGCATACTTTCTTTGGTGAAGAAGAACCCGTTCACAACATCAACTGAAGTCCAGAACACTCTCAGTGAAGTAGGTGTATCTGTCTCTAAGTCACCAGTAAAGAGAAGACTCCATGAAAGTAAATACAAAGGGTTCACATCTAGATGCAAACCATTCATCAATTCCAAAAATAGACAGGCCAGAGTTACATTTGCTGAAAAACACCTCATGAAGCCAGCTCAGTTCTGGAAAAGTATTCTATGGACAGATGAGACCAAGATCAACCTGTACCAGAATGATGGGAAGAAAAAAGTTTGGAGAAGAAAGGGAACGGCACATGATCCAAGGCACACCACATCCTCTGTAAAACATGGTGGAGGCAACGTGATGGCATGGGCATGCATGGCTTTCAATGGCACTGGGTCACTTGTGTTTATTGATGACATAACAGCAGACAAGAGTAGCCGGATGAATTCTGAAGTGTACCGGGATATACTTTCAGCCCAGATTCAGCCAAATGCCGCAAAGTTGATCGGACGGCGCTTCATAGTACAGATGGACAATGACCCCAAGCATACAGCCAAAGCTACCCAGGAGTTCATGAGTGCAAAAAAGTGGAACCTTCTGCAATGGCCAAGTCAATCACCAGATCTTAACCCAATTGAGCATGCATTTCACTTGCTCAAATCCAGACTTAAGACGGAAAGACCCACAAACAAGCAAGACCTGAAGGCTGCGGCTGTAAAGGCCTGGCAAAGCGTTAAGAAGGAGGAAACCCAGCATTTGGTGATGTCCATGGGTTCCAGACTTAAGGCAGTGATTGCCTCCAAAGGATTCGCAACAAAATATTGAAAATAAAAATATTTTGTTTGCGTTTGGTTTATTTGTCCAATTACTTTTGACCTCCTAAAATGTGGAGTGTTTGTAAAGAAATGTGACAATTCCTACAATTTCTATCAGATATTTTTGTTCAAACCTTCAAATTAAACGTTACAATCTGCACTTGAATTCTGTTGTAGAGGTTTCATTTCAAATCCAATGTGGTGGCATGCAGAGCCCAACTCGCCAAAATTGTGTCACTGGCCAAAGATTTCTGGACCTAACTGTAAATCTTATATTCTCATTGTGTTACCTGGTTTCTGCATAAATCATCAAAAGAAGCTTTATCAACAAAGGAGATTTCCGTAGTGAACCTGTCTTTATATTTTTGTCATGCTTGGCTATACTGTATTTTCCTATGTGAGCCCCTGATGAAGCCATCCGTTTCGCAGTGAAGTCACTTGAGTGTAACTGATGTGGTGATCAGTCAAAGTGTCCGACTTAGTGGCCTCAATTGGAGGTGTCAAGGCCTAATGGGTGTGATAGTCGCCAGGATGTTGTGACTCTTCACCTCCGCAACTCCATCCCTTATAACTGAGACCTGTTGAGAAAGATAGTGCCAAGAATGGTAACCTCATGGCGCTGGTTTGCTATACACAGGACACTTGGTGCACCAGTATAACCAGCATCTGATAATCCGGGGCAAAGCTGCAATATAATTATAAACTTCACCATAAAGGGAACAGAAGGAGCACCAGTGCGAAACAATGAGGATATTTTAAAAAAGATAAAACGCCAGCTACAATGAATATATATATATATATATATATATATATACATATACATACATACATATACAGGGTGGTCCAAAAGTAGGTGGACAGTATGTGTAATAGAGCTGTCACACGCACGTGGTGTAAAGGGAAACTGACTCAGTTGCCCTTAGCAACCAACCAGATTCCACTTTTCATTCTTCACAGTCTCTCTCCGCTCTCTCTTCTCTCTCGCTCTCAGTCTCTCTTCTCTCTCTTTTCTCTCTCTTCTCTCCTCTCTCTTCTCTCTTCTCTCTTCTCTCTCCCTCTCTCTTCTCGCTCTCTCTCTTCTCTCTCTTCTCTCTTCTCTCTCCCTCTCTCTTCTCTCTCTCCTCTCTGCTCTCGCTCTCTCTTCTCTCTCTCTCGCTCTTTTCTCTCTTCTCTTCCCTCTTCCTCTCTCTCTCTTCTCTCGCTCTCTTCTCTCCTTTCTCTCTCTCTTCCTCTCTCTCTTCCTCTCTCTCTCTTCCTCTCTCTCTCTTCCTCTCTCTCTCTCTCTCGCTCTTTTCTCTCTTCTCTTCTCTCTCTTCCTCTCTCTCTCTTCTCTCGCTCTCTTCTCTCCTTTCTCTCTCTCTTCTCTCTCCCTCTCTTCTCTCTCCCTCGACCCCCCCTCTCTCTTTTCTCTCTTTTCTCTCTTTTCTCTCTTTTCTCTTTTCTCTCTCTTTTCTCTCTCTTTTCTCTCTCTTCTCTCTTCTCTCTCTTCTCTCTCTTCTCTCTTTTCTCTTTTTCTTTCTCTTTTCTCTTTTCTCTTTTTTCTCTCTCTCTCTTCTCTCTCTTCTCTCTTTTCTCTCTTTCTTTCTCTTTTCTCTCTTTTTTCTCTCTCTCTCTTCTCTCTCTTCCTCTCTTTCCCTCTCTCTCTCTTTCTCTCTCTTCTCTCTCTTCTCTCTCTTCTCTCTTTTCTCTTTTTCTTTCTCTTTTCTCTCTCTTTTTTCTCTCTCTCTCTTCTCTCTCTTCTCTCTCTTTTCTCTCTCTTTCTTTCTCTTTTCTCTCTTTTTTCTCTCTCTCTCTTCTCTCTCTTCCTCTCTTTCGCTCTCTCTCTCTATATATCTCTCTCTCTCTCTATATATATATATATATATATAAATTTTCTGAATACTTGTTTACAGTCGCTGCTCATGCACTTGTATTTTTCTTGTTGACCGAATAGTCCTGGGCTATGGTTTCGCCATTAATATATCATTTCAGTATCAATCATTGTGATGTTTCTTATAGGGCTCTCTTGGATCAAGTTGATCACTGGCAAAGCTTCCTGGCCCTGGTGAATATGATCATGTTCTGCACTGGGATTCCCGGGCATTATCCAGTTAATGAAACCACCAGTTCCCTCACGCTGACGTTTTGGTACACTCTGCAGGTAGGGTTTTTTCATGGTTGCAGGTTACTGTAACTACTGTAGGGCTAAATCTAAAAGATGTATGATTACTAGTGTTAACCCCTTCACCCCTGGGCGATTTTCTGGGGATTTTTTTCTCCCCTTCTTCCGAGAGCCGTAATTTTTTTATTTTTCCGTCAATCTTGCCATATGAAGGCTTGTTTATTGCGGGACGAGTTGTACTTTTAAATGAAAGCATGAGTTTTACCATATATTGTACTGGAAAACAGCAACAAAATTTAAAGTGTGGAAAAACTGCAAAAAAGTGTGATCGCACAATAGTTTTTGGGATATTTTATTCATTGTGTTCACTATATGTAAAAACTGATGTGTTGGTGTGATGTCTCAGGTCAGTACGAGTTCGTATACACCAAACATGTATAGGTTTACTTTTATTTAAGGAGTTGAAACAAGATTCACAACTTTGTCCAAAAAAAGTTGCACACTTTTTGCACCATTTTCCACGACCCGTAGCATTCTCATTTTTCAGGATTTATGGCTCAGTGACTGCTTATTTTTTGCGTCTCGAGCTGATATTTTTTAACTGTACAATATTTGCGCAGATGCTACGTTTTGATCATCTGTTATTGCATTTTGCGCAAAACTTGTGGTGACCAAAAAAATGTAATTTCTTTGTCGCTCCATTGGGAGACCCAGACAATTGGGTGTATAGCTTCTGCCTCTGGAGGCCACACAAAGTATTACACTTTAAAAAGTGTAACCCCTCCCCTCTGCCTATACACCCTCCCGTGGATCACGGGCTCCTCAGTTTCGTCCCTCCGCCAAGCCCCAATCCTCTTCGTCCAACAGGCCGGAGAAAGGCCAGAGGACCTCCTATGCGTGGCGGTCCAAGTCACGCCCCCAAAAGGCCGCAGGAGGCACTGCCTCCAAGACGGCCTCCTCATGACTCTCGGCCTCCCCTAGCCGCATCCTCGGTCGGTGGCAGGCTCTCCCGCTTTGGCGACGCCTGGTGGCCACAGGTTCAAGACCGATGGGTGAGAGACATTCTGTCTCACGGTTACAGGATAGAGTTCAGCTCTCGTCCTGCGGTTCGTTTCTTCAGAACCTCTCCGCCCCCCACTCAGGCCGACGCACTTTTTCAGGCAGTGGACGCTCTAAAGATAGGAGGAGTTGTGATCCCCGTTCCCCTTCAGGAACGTGGTCGCGGATTTTACTCCAACTTGTTCGTGGTGCCAAAAAAGAACGGGTCATTCCGTCCCGTTCTGGACCTCAAGCTACTCAACAGACATGTGAGAACCAGACTGTTTCGGATGGAATCTCTCCGCTTGGTCATCGCCTCAATGTCACAAGGAGACTTCCTAGCATCGATCGATATCAAGGATGCTTATCTCCATGTACCGATCGCACCCGAACATCAACGTTTCCTGCGTTTCGCCATCGGGGACGAACACCTTCAGTTCGTGGCATTGCCTTTCGGCTTGGCGACAGCCCCACGGGTTTTCACCAAAGTCATGGCATCCGTCGTGGCGGTCCTGCACTCTCAGGGCCACTCGGTGATTCCCTACTTAGACGATCTCCTAGTCAGGGCACCTTCTCGGGTGGCGTGTCAACAAAGCCTGACCGTCGCTCTGGCGACTCTCCAGCAGTTCGGGTGGATCATCAACTTCCCGAAATCCAAGTTGACACCGACCCAATCACTGACTTACCTCGGGATGGAGTTTCATACCCGGCAAGCGTTAGTCAAGCTACCGAGCGACAAACAGCTTTCTCTGCAGGCAGGGGTGCAATCACTTCTTCGGAGTCAGTCACACCCCTTAAGGCGCCTCATGCACTTCCTGGGGAAGATTGTGGCAGCTATAGAGGCAGTGCCGTTTGCGCAATTCCATCTACGGCCACTCCAATGGGACATTCTCCGCAAATGGGACAGGAGGTCGACGTCCCTCGACAGGAACGTCTCTCTTTCCCTTGCAACCAAAACATCACTTCAGTGGTGGCTCCTTCCCACATCTCTGTCGCGGGGAAAATCCTTCCTACCCCCAACCTGGGCTGTGGTCACCACGGACGCGAGCCTGTCAGGGTGGGGAGTGGTTTTTCTCCACCACAGGGCTCAGGGAACCTGGACTCCGATAGAGTCTTCCCTTCAGATCAATATTCTGGAGATAAGGGCAGTGTATCTAGCCCTATTGGCTTTCCATCGGTGGCTGGAGGGCAGGCAGATCCGAATACAGTTGGACAACGCCACTGCCGTCGTCTACATCAACCACCAAGGCGGCACTCGCAGTCGTCAAGCCTTCCAGGAAGTCCGACAGATTCTGCAGTGGGTGGAAGCCACAGCCTCCACCATCTCCGCAGTTCACATCCCGGGCGTAGAAAACTGGGAAGCAGATTTTCTCAGTCGTCAGGGCATGGATGCGGGGGAATGGTCTCTGCACCCAGACGTGTTTCGAGAGATCTGTCGCCGCTGGGGAACGCCGGACGTCGATCTCATGGCGTCACGGCACAACAACAAAGTCCCGGCCTTCATGGCACGGTCTCAGGATCACAGAGCTCTGGCGGCGGACGCGTTAGTCCAGGATTGGTCGCAGTTTCGACTGCCTTATGTGTTTCCCCCTCTGGCGATGCTGCCCAGAGTACTACGCAAGATCAGGTCCGCCTGCCGTCGCGCCATTCTCGTCGCTCCAGGCTGGCCGAGGCGGTCGTGGTATCCGGATCTGTGGCATCTCACGGTGGGTCAACCGTGGGTACTTCCAGACCGCCCAGACTTGCTGTCACAAGGCCCGTTTTTCCATCTGAATTCTGTGGCCCTCAACCTGACTGTGTGGCCATTGAGTCCTGGCTCCTAGCGTCTTCAGGGTTATCTCAGGATGTCATTGCCACCATGAGACAGGCCAGGAAGCCAACGTCCGCCAAGATCTATTACAGGTCTTGGCAAATCTTCCTATCATGGTGCGCTGTTAACGGTTTTCCTCCATGGCCGTTTGCCTTACCCACTTTTCTTTCATTCCTTCAATCTGGAATGGACAAGGGTTTGTCCCTCGGCTCTCTCAAGGGCCAAGTATCTGCGCTCTCCGTGTTTTTTCAAAAGCGTCTAGCCAGGCTTCCGCAGGTCCGCACGTTCCTGCAGGGGGTTTGCCACATGGTCCCACCTTACAAACGTCCGCTGTAACCCTGGGATCTTAACAGGGTTCTGTCGGCTCTTCAAAAACCACCTTTCGAGCCGCTGAGGGATGTCTCTCTCTCACGTCTTTCGCAGAAGGTGGCCTTCCTAGTGGCAGTCACATCACTTCGGAGAGTGTCTGAGCTCGCAGCACTGTCATGCAAAGCCCCCTTCCTGGTTTTTCACCATGATAAGGTGGTTCTCCGTCCGGTCCCGGAATTTCTCCCTAAGGTGGTATCCCCTTTTCATCTCATTCAGGATATCTCCTTGCCTTCCTTTTGCCCTAATCCAATTCACCAGTGTGAAAAGGATTTGCACTTTTTGGATCTTGTGAGAGCACTTCGGCTCTACGTGTCCCGCACGGCGCCCCTGCACCGTTCTGATGCGCTCTTTGTCCTTGTCGCTGGCCAGCGTAAGGGTTCACAGGCCTCCAAGTCTACCTTGGCTCGGTGGATCAAGGAATCGATTCTAGAGGCCTACCGTACTTCTGGGCTTCCGCTTCCTTCAGGGCTGAAAGCCCATTCTACCAGAGCCGTGGGTGCGTCCTGGGCATTGCGGCACCAGGCTACGGCTCAGCAGGTGTGTCAGGCAGCTACGTGGTCTAGTCTGCACACTTTCACGAAACACTATCAGGTGCATGCCTATGCTTCGGCAGACGCCAGTCTAGGTAGGCGAGTCCTTCAGGCGGCGGTTGCCCACCTGTAAGAGGGGGCCGTTTTCGGCTCTTTTTATCGAGGTATTCTTTTACCCACCCAGGGACTGCTCTTGGACATCCCAATTGTCTGGGTCTCCCAATTAGGAGCGACAAAGAAGAAGGGAATTTTGTTTACTTACCGTAAATTCCTTTTCTTTGTCGCTCCATTGGGAGACCCAGACCATTGGGTGTATAGGCTATGCCTCCGGAGGCCGCACAAAGTATTACACTAAAAGTGTAAAGCCCCTCCCCTTCTGCCTATACACCCCCCGTGCTCCCACGGGCTCCTCAGTTTTTTGCTTTGTGCGAAGGAGGCAGACATGCACGCACAGCTCCACAGATTGGTCAGCAGCAGCTGCTGACTATGTCGGATGGAAGAAAAGTGGGCCCATATAGGGCCCCCAGCATGCTCCCTTCTCACCCCACTCTTGTCGGCGGTGTTGTTAAGGTTGAGGTATCCATTGCGGGTACGGAGGCTGGAGCCCACATGCTGTTTTCCTTCCCCATCCCCCTCAGGGCTCTGGGTGAAGTGGGATCCTATCGGTCTCCACGCACAGGAGACCGTGCTCCATCCACAGCTCCTGAGGACACTGCTGGATAGGAGCCGGGTACCGTTCAGGGACATGGCCCTGCTACTTGGAGGTACTCTGTATCCCTGTGGGGACCGCGCACAGCAACACTACAGCTTTGCTGGGTGTGCTAGTGCACCGGGGACCGCGGCGCTGACCGGGTTAAAATGTGCCATTACACACTCAGCGTTGCTGAGTGTGTTTTATGTATAGGGACTGCCGCGCTGACCGCCGCTGCCGCGGAAACACTGCGGCGCGGCTGGGACTTGTAGTGCGCCGGGGACTTCCGCGCTGGCCGCGCATATACGGCGGCCGCGCTTATTACTCGAGTCCTCGGCTTTTTGCGGCCTAGTTTCCTTTTCCTCCCGCCCTCAGCCCTGACAGGCAGGGGAAGGGCGGGAAGCTGCACAGAACGAGCAGCACTGAGGGCTGGAGCATGCTTTGCATACTCCACCCCTCTCACTGTGCACAGTGCGGCTCCAGTTCCCGCACTTTCTCGGCCACGCCCACGACTCCCTCCTCTCCTCAGGACGTCGGCAGCAATTCCTGTCAGCTCCTCGGACGCAGCAGAGGGGGACAAAGTCTGGGAGACCCAGGCAGGGACTTGGGTGGCCTCACAACCGCTTGAAGCGGGTGGTAAGCAGCACCTGTGGTGCTAGCCCCATTGTGCAGTAGTGTAACTATACTGTATATGTTTATGGTATATACTTTACACTGTATGGTGCACAGTTGATTTCTGGCTATATACCCTATTGTGTTGCTCAGGGAAGATAATAGCATGGCGCCCACAAAAGGCAGGGGTGCCAAAACACAGGCTTATTATGCTGCCTGCGCCGCATGTACGACCCCGCTACCGGCAGGTTCCACTGACCCTCATTGTATACAGTGCTCGGGCCCTGTGACACTTGCTCAGCCAGAGCCTCTGCTAAGAGGGGCCCAGGGGGAGCCACCTGCTGACAATGTCCAGGTGACGGGGACAGAGTTTGCAAAACTCTCTGAGACTATGGCTAAGATACTAGAAGCCTTGCAGTCCAGGCCGGTATCTCAGCACAGGGACTCTGTTGAATCTTTGCTCCCTGGCCCCCCTCAGTTGGACCAACAATGTCCTCCAGGGGTATCTCATAGATCCCAGGCTGAGGGTTCTGACACAGACCCCAGCCCCAGACCGACTAAGCGAGCTCGCTTAGATTTTCCCTCGACATCATCATATTGTTCAGGGTCTCAGCGAGGGGAATCTCGAGTTGATGAAGCGGAGGTAGCTGATCAGGATTCTGATCCTGAGGGCGCTCTCAATCTTAATACTCCAGACGGGGACGCCATAGTGAACGATCTTATTGCATCCATCCATCAGTTGCTGGATATTTCTCCCTCAGTCCCTCCAGCAGAGGAGTCGGCTTCTCAGCAGGAGAAATTCCGGTTCAGGTTCCCCAAGCGTACACCGAGTATGTTTCTGGACCACTCTGATTTCAGAGAGGCAGTCCAGAATCACCATGCTTGTCCAGATAAGCGTTTTTCTAAGCGCCTTAAGGATACACGTTATCCCTTTCCACCTGACGTGGTTAAAGGTTGGACTCAGTGTCCCAAAGTGGATCCTCCAATCTCCAGACTGGCGGCTAGATCCATACTTGCAGTGGAAGATGGGGCTTCACTCAAGGATGCCACTGACAGGCAGATGGAGCTCTGGTTGAAATCCATCTATGAAGCGATCGGCGCTTCTTTTGCCCCAGCATTCGCAGCTGTATGGGCGCTACAAGCTATCTCAGCAGGTCAAGCGCAAATTGAAGCAGCCACATGCACGTCCGCGCCACAAGTGGCGTCCATTACCACTCAGACCTCGGCATTTGCGTCTTACGCTATTAATGCTGTCCTGGACTCTGCGAGCCGTACGGCGGTGGCAGCCGCCAATTCGGTGGTACTCCGCAGGGCCTTGTGGCTACGGGAATGGAAGGCAGATTCTGCTTCCAAAAAGCGCTTAACCAGTTTGCCAATTTCTGGCGACAGATTGTTTGGCGAGCGTTTGGATGAAATCATCAAACAATCCAAGGGAAAGGATACATCCTTACCCCAGCCCAAACCAAACATACCCCAACAGAGGAGAGGGCAGTCGAGGTTTCGGTCCTTTCGGGGCGCGGGCAGGTCCCAATTCTCCTCGTCCAAAAGGCCTCAGAAAGAGCAAAGGATCTCTGATGCGGAGGGGCAGCTAACAAAGCGGCTTCCTCATGACTTTCGACCTACTCATCCCGCATCCTCGGTCGGTGGCAGGCTCTCCCGCTTTTGCGACACCTGGCTGCCACGAATAAAAGACCGCTGGGTGAGAGACATTCTGTCTCACGGTTACAAGATAGAGTTCACCTCTCGTCCCCCGACTCGATTCTTCAGGTCATCCACGCCTCCCGAGCGAGCAGAGGCTCTTCTGCAGGCGCTGCGCACTCTGAAGGCAGAAGGAGTGGTGATCCCTGTTCCTCTTCAGCAACAGGGCCACGGTTTTTACTCCAACTTGTTTGTGGTCCCAAAGAAGGACGGGTCTTTCCGCCCTGTCCTGGACCTGAAACTGCTCAACAAACACGTAAAAACCAGGCGGTTCCGGATGGAATCCCTCCGCTCCGTCATCGCCTCAATGTCCCAAGGAGATTTCCTTGCATCGATCGATATCAAAGATGCTTATCTCCACGTACCGATTGCTCCGGAGCACCAGCGCTTCCTGCGCTTCGCCATAGGAAACGAACACCTGCAGTTCGTGGCACTGCCGTTCGGTCTGGCAACAGCCCCACGGGTCTTTACCAAGGTTATGGCTACTGTAGTAGCGGTCCTACACTCTCAGGGTCACTCGGTGATCCCGTACTTGGACGATCTGCTGATCAAGGCACCCTCTCAAGAGGCATGCCAACGCAGCCTCGAAGCTACCCTGGAGACTCTCCAGAGTTTCGGGTGGATCATCAATTTTACGAAGTCAAATCTGACACCGGCCCAATCGCTGACATATCTTGGCATGGAGTTTCATACCCTCTCAGCGATAGTGAAGCTTCCGCTGATCAAGCAGCAGTCACTACAGAAAGGGATACAATCTCTCCTTCAAGGCCAGTCACACCCCTTGAGGCGCCTCATGCACTTCCTGGGGAAGATGGTGGCAGCAATGGAGGCAGTCCCTTTCGCGCAGTTTCACCTGCGTCCTCTTCAATGGGACATCCTACGCAAATGGGACAGGAAGCCGACGTCCCTCGACAGGACTGTCTCCCTCTCTCAAGCGACCAAAGCTTCCCTTCGGTGGTGGCTTCTTCCCACTTCATTATCAAAGGGGAAATCCTTCCTACCCCCATCCTGGGAGGTGGTCACGACGGACGCGAGTCTGTCAGGGTGGGGAGCGGTTTTTCTCCACCACAGGGCTCAGGGTACGTGGACCCAACAAGAGTCATCGCTTCAGATCAATGTTCTGGAAATACGGGCAGTGTACCTTGCCCTGAAAGCGTTCCAGAAGTGGCTGGAAGGCAAGCAGATCCGAATTCAGTCGGACAATTCCACAGCGGTGGCATACATCAACCACCAAGGCGGCACACGCAGTCGGCAAGCCTTCCAGGAAGTCCGGCGGATTTTGCTGTGGGTGGAAGCAACGGCCTCCACCATCTCTGCAGTTCACATCCCAGGCGTGAAAAACTGGGAAGCAGATTATCTCAGTCGCCAGGGCATGGACGCAGGGGAATGGTCCCTTCACCCGGACGTGTTTCAGGAGATCTGTTGCCGCTGGGGCATGCCGGACGTCGACCTCATGGCGTCCCGGCACAACAACAAGGTACCGATGTTCATGGCACGGTCTCAAGATCCCAGAGCTCTGGCGGCAGACGCCTTAGTTCAGGATTGGTCGCAGTTTCAGCTCCCTTATGTGTTTCCTCCGCTGGCACTGTTGCCCAGAGTGTTACGCAAGATCAGGGCCGACTGCCGCCGCGTCATCCTCGTCGCTCCAGACTGGCCGAGGAGGTCGTGGTACCCGGATCTGTGGCATCTCACGGTCGGCCAACCGTGGGCACTACCAGACCGACCAGACTTGCTATCCCAAGGGCCGTTTTTCCATCTGAATTCTGCGGCACTCAACCTGACTGTGTGGCCATTGAGTCCTGGATCCTAGCGTCTTCAGGGTTATCTCAAGACGTCATTGCCACTATGAGACAGGCTAGGAAACCAACGTCCGCCAAGATCTACCACAGGACGTGGAAAATTTTCCTGTCGTGGTGCTCTGCTCAGGGTTTTTCTCCCTGGCCTTTTGCCTTGCCCACTTTTCTGTCCTTCCTTCAATCTGGACTGGGAAAGGGTTTGTCGCTCGGCTCCCTTAAGGGACAAGTCTCAGCGCTCTCTGTGTTTTTCCAGAAGCGCCTTGCCAGGCTTCCACAGGTACGCACGTTCCTGCAGGGGGTTTGTCACATCGTTCCTCCTTACAAGCGGCCTTTAGAACCCTGGGATCTGAACAGGGTGTTGAGGGTTCTTCAGAAACCTCCATTCGAGCCAATGAGAGATATTTCTCTCTCACGCCTTTCGCAGAAAGTGGTTTTTCTAGTAGCAGTCACTTCTCTTCGGAGAGTGTCTGAGCTAGCAGCGCTGTCATGCAAAGCCCCTTTCCTGGTGTTTCACCAGGACAAGGTGGTTCTACGTCCGGTTCCGGAATTCCTCCCTAAGGTGGTATCCCCCTTTCATCTCAATCAGGATATCTCCTTACCTTCTTTTTGTCCTCATCCAGTTCACCAATGTGAAAAGGATTTGCACTTGTTAGATCTGGTGAGAGCACTCAGACTCTACATTTCTCGTACGGCGCCCTTGCGCCGCTCGGATGCACTCTTTGTCCTTGTCGCTGGCCAGCGTAAAGGGTCACAGGCTTCCAAATCAACCCTGGCTCGGTGGATCAAGGAACCAATTCTCGAAGCTTACCGTTCTGCTGGGCTTCCGGTTCCCTCAGGGCTGAAGGCCCATTCTACCAGAGCCGTGGGTGCGTCCTGGGCTTTGAGGCACCAGGCTTCGGCTCAGCGGGTGTGTCAGGCGGCTACCTGGTCGAGCCTGCACACTTTCACGAAACACTATCAGGTGCATACCTATGCTTCGGCGGATGCCAGCCTAGGTAGACGAGTCCTTCAGGCGGCGGTTGCCCACCTGTAGGACGGAGCCGTTACGGCTCTATTACGAGGTATTATTTTACCCACCCAGGGACTGCTTTTGGACGTCCCAATGGTCTGGGTCTCCCAATGGAGCGACAAAGAAGAAGGGAATTTTGTTTACTTACCGTAAATTCCTTTTCTTCTAGCTCCAATTGGGAGACCCAGCACCCGCCCCTGTTTTTTTGTGTACACATGTTGTTCATGTTGAATGGTTTCAGTTCTCCGATATTCCTTCGGATTGAATTTTACTTAAAACCAGTTTATAATTTTTTCCTCCTTCTTGCTTTTGCACCAAAACTGAGGAGCCCGTGGGAGCACGGGGGGTGTATAGGCAGAAGGGGAGGGGCTTTACACTTTTAGTGTAATACTTTGTGCGGCCTCCGGAGGCATAGCCTATACACCCAATGGTCTGGGTCTCCCAATTGGAGCTAGAAGAAAAGGAATTTACGGTAAGTAAACAAAATTCCCTTCTTCTTCCAGCTCCTATTGGGAGACCCAGCACCCGCCCCTGTTCCCTTCGGGCTGGTTGTTCTTTTGTGTACACATGTTGTTGATGTTGATTTGTTCTTATGGTTCATGGTCTTCAGTTCTCCGAACATCCTTCGGATTGAATTTACCCTAGACCAATTTATAAGTTTTCTCCTTCCTGCTTTTGCACCAAAACTGATGGGCCCGTGGTCCACGGGAGGGTGTATAGGCAGAGGGGAGGGGTTACACTTTTTTAAGTGTAATACTTTGTGTGGCCTCCGGAGGCAGAAGCTATACACCCAATTGTCTGGGTCTCCCAATAGGAGCTAGAAGAAAAGGAATTTACGGTAAGTAAACAAAATTCCCTTTTTTGGCGTTTGGAATTTTCTTGCCGCTACGCTGTTTACCAATCAGATTAATTGATTTTATATTTTGATAGATCTAGGGTTTCTGAATGCGGCAATACCATATATATATTTTTGAACCCTTTAATTTTCAATTCGCCGAACGGGGGGGGTGATTTGAACTTATTTTTTTTATTTTTTTTTTTTTTTTACATTTTTTAAAACTTTTTTTTTTTTAAATTTTATTTTTATTTTACTAGGTCCCCTAGGGGACTATAATGATCAGCTGTCTGATCGCTCTTCCATTTCTCGAGATCACAGCTGAGATCTGGAAAATAGCTGCTTTACTCCCACACACGGCAGTCTACCGGAAGTGACAGAAAGTGACTCATGATAGCTACACAAGTCATCACATGACGCTGTGCAACCATGGCAACCATCGGAAGTCACGTGATCACGTCACTTAACTTCCGATGGCAGTGGGTAAGTCAATGCTTACCATGGCGCACTGTTGCATCTCGCTGTCAAAATCTGACGGCGAGATGTAAGTGGTTAATAAGTGCGATTCCACTCGCGCCTGCAGGTACACATGTAAGCTGTTGATATCAGCTGACATGTACGCGGGCTGCCGTGAGGAACCTCACATGATCCATGACGTACCCAGTACGTCATGTGTCGTGAAGAGGGTAAAGTTGCTCAGTTTCTGGTAAATAAAACTTCATCCTTCGTGTTATACTTTGTGTTTCGATGTCTTTTCACTTTCTAGCGTATCTTGCATTGAATGGCAATGTACTTGTTTACATAAAGAGACTGAAAGTTATGCCAGCTAACACAGATGAATGGCTCAAGTAATACGTTTCCAGGCTTAAGACTTTGATGACCTTAAAGCGGTTGTCCTGGCAGTGTGCGCACTGTCAGGATTCTCCAACGCTAGCTGCATGTCCACAAGTATGCGTTTTGCAGAAATCTGGTCACCTGTCGGCTAGACGTGTGCGGCCTTTCTCAATACAGATCAGTTGAGTGGAAGCCGACACGTCTAGTTGGAATGTGGCCGATGTATTCAAATCGCAGTGCTGGAGAATCCTGACAGTGTGCACACTGCTGACAATCCTTCTACAGCAATTTTATTGTGATATTGGACTTATGGGGGACTGTTTAGTATTATCTGTGACATACTAAGCATCCTCTCTTTCTAGGACGACATCCTCTCATTTGAGGCAGACAAGCAGACCGTGTACCTGCAGGTTTACCGGCCGGTCTATTTCCAGCTTGTCGACGTTTTGCTTCAGAAAGCCCAGTTTCCTACTGATGATGAATATGCGTCTTGGTCGTCCGATGAGAAAGAGCAATTTCGAATTTACAGGTACAGAGGCTTTATCCAATGTGTGTTTCACAAAGCGCTGATTGTGAGAGGGAATGTGGGGAATTGTTGCTTTGCGTTGCCCGGGCCATGATACTGCAGGAAGGCGAATGGTGTAAGGCTACTTTCACACTTGCGTTCAGCGCAGTCCGTAACAATGGAGAATAGCGCAGTCCGTTAACACACTGCGCTATTCTCCGTAGACTTGTATGGACGACGCACTGTAACGCAAGTGTCAGCGTTGCATCCGCTGGACCACGCAGCGTCGTTATTTTGACGCTGCGTCGGGCGGAAGGAACGCAGCATGCAACGTTTTTTTGAGCGGCGTAAACCTTTATTTTTCACTGCGCATGCTTTTTTTTTTTTTGTTTGTTTTAAATCACAGAAACTTTATTTTGTTTCTCGGTGGCCGAACGTTCAGCTGAGCGCCCGGCCGCCGGCATGTGACAGCTCTCAGCTGAGCGCCCGACCGCCGGCCTGTGACAGCAATCAGCTGAGTGCCTGGCTGCTGGCTATTGAGAGCGATCAGCTGAGTGCCCGGCCGCCGGCATGTGAGAGCGATCAGCTGAGTGCCTGGCTGCTGGCTACTGAGAGCGATCAGCTGAGTGCCTGGCTGCTGGCTACTGAGAGCGATCAGCTGAGTGCCTGGCTGCTGGCTACTGAGAGCGATCAGCTGAGTGCCTGGCTGCTGGCTACTGAGAGCGATCAGCTGAGTGCCCGGCCGCCGGCATGTGAGAGCGATCAGCTGAGTACCTGGCTGCTGGCTACTGAGAGCGATCAGCTGAGCGCCCGGCCGCCGGCATGTGACAGCTCTCAGCTGAGCGCCTGGCCGCCGGCCTGTGACAGCTCTCAGCTGAGCGCCCGACCGCCGGCCTGTGACAGCAATCAGCTGAGTGCCTGGCTGCTGGCTATTGAGAGCGATCAGCTGAGTGCTGGGCCGCCGGCATGTGAGAGCGATCAGCTGAGTGCCTGGCTGCTGGCTACTGAGAGCGATCAGCTGAGTGCCCGGCAGCCGGGTGATCAGCTGATCGTTCATAATAGTCTGCTGTCGATAAAACTGTAAAGAAGAAAAAAAAAAAAAAATAATAATCTTTTTGTTGTTTTTGTACCGTTCATTGCATCCGTTGCATCCATCACACAACGCAATGCAACGGATGCCGTTCAACGCAAGTGTGAAACTAGCCTAAGGGACCCAGATTTGTTATAGTATTTCCATGATGATTGGTTACACTGTCACATCCCCACCACCAGCTTTTGATCAGGCGCCTTCTTCCTTTTGGTCTTGCAGAGTGGACATATCGGACACACTTATGTACGTCTATGAGATGCTGGGAGCGGAGCTGCTCAGTAACTTGTATGATAAACTCGGACGTCTTCTGACTTCTTCAGAACATCTCACGTCATGGCAGGTAAGTGCAGCTATTCACCCGCAGCTGCAGTTTAAGATGAAAACAGAAATCTTATCCCATCAATATTTGGTGACCGCACTTTACCTTCAACTCAGCATAAAGTCTTTTAGATACACTTATGCACAGATTCATCATGAAAATTGTTCCAAACATCTTGGAGAACGAACCAAAGATCTGTGGATTTCGGCTTCTGCATCCTCATGTGATCCCAGACAGTTAATGATTTTGAGATCAGGGCTCTGCGGTTGCCAGATCATCACTTCCAGGACTTCTTGTTCTTAAGGCTGTATGTTTGAAGGAATGAGTAGTTTTGGAACTGATGATTCGGCCCCTCAGAGCTTTGCTGTAGTCATCCAGTCTGTCTGGGATCACAAAAGGATTTGCAAAAGCCTTATACACAGAAGATCTGGTGTCAGCTGTCCAAGATGTTTGGAACAAGCTCCCTGCTGAGTTCCTTCAAAGACCGTGTAAGTACCTAGAAGAACTGACGCTATATTGAAGGAAAAGAGCGGCCAAACCAAATACTGACTTGATTTGGATCTCTCTTTTGTTCTTTCACTTTTCATTTTGTTAATGGTAAAAATAAATCATTAATAGTGATGAGCGAGTACTATCATGCACGGGTGCTCTGTACTCGTAACTAGCATTTGTATGCTCAGATGGGTATGACTCGAGTACCCGAGTATAATGGAAGTCAATGGGGGACTTGAGCATTGACTTCCATTATACTTTGTAAATGAGTTGAGCCCATCCGAGCATCACGAGTACCGAGCACCCGAGCATGGAGGCGCTCACTCATCACTAACCATTAAAGAGGTTTTCCACTACTAATGTGACCAGCTTTCTTTTGTCCTAACTCTTCCTAGCTAATACTTTCCTAATATACTTCTGTTATCTGGTCTGCTCCTATAAGCTGATTTCTAAAAAGTTTGTAAATACCTTTATTGTTGTTCTAGCTTTGATCCTTCCCGTTGCAGTCTGGAATTAAACAAACTGAACAGGCCATGTCACTGGTGGGAGCTCAGAGGAGGGTGAAGTGTAATCTTGCTATGCACTCCCAGACTGCTGTCATTCAGAGAGGAAGCCTAGCCCCCACCAGTGATGGTCCCTGCTCAGTTGGTCCGATTCCGGTCTGCAGCCAGAAGGATCAACGCTACACAACAATAAAGGTATTTATAAACCTCTTAGAGATCACCTTACAGGAGCAGAGTAGAAAGCAGAAGTATATTTGGAAAGTGTTAGTTAGGAAGAGTTAGGTCAAAAGAAAGGGAGTCACTTTAGTATTGGAAAACCTTTTTAACACTTCTATTTATGAAATCTTCTTACTTTGCAACATGTTTTCCAAACCTGCTTAAAACGTTTGCATGGCTACTGTATACATGTTATATAAATTTGTTTTTTTGTTGGGAAGCTGCTTTAATTAACAAAAAAAAGAAGAGAAAACAAAAACGTACAGAGGCATTATTGATGGTGAAGGACAAGAGGCTTGAATATGGCTGACTTTGTATTTTGCAAATAACTGCTCACCACCCTCTCCTGGATATGATAATGAGGTCCGTGCTGACCGTCATTCAGCTGCCGCAGCGCTAGAGATCTGCTGACCGTGCAGGAACCAGCTCCACTACACATTGGTTTAAGAGCCTTTTCCCAATGACATTGCGCTGTTACTATTTTGGCGTAATAGAAAATTGATTACTGGCATTGAGGGGGGGAGGGGGGTTTCCCCCAAAACAATAATGGTGTTGTATGTAACATTTGCTCTTTTTGCCCCCTGCAGAACACAGAAGCGTTGCTCTTTGGTTTCCAGTCTATTGCCGAAACCGTTGACGTCAACTACTCGGATGTTGTCCCCGGACTTATCGGCCTCATCCCAAGAATCAACATCAATAACGTGCAGCTGGCGGACACGGTCATGTTCACTATCGGTGAGGAAGGGTGAAAATTGGCAACGTTCGGCGATGAAAGTCTCTCAAGTGTCATTGGTTGCCTATCATTTAACCAAAACTCATTTATTGACAACACTTGTATCTCAGCTGGTTACAGCATGTAGTATGCAGAATGTTTTGTTTTAGTTTTGACTTTTTTTGAGCAGGAAGGTGAAATTCTCATATGTCAACGTGACACTAAATTGTGGTAGCCATGTACTGTTTTATGGTGGACTTATTGGACTAGTCCGGCTCGTGATTAATGTGTCAGCGCCGATCTCTGAGGGGCAGAGCATGTACTATATAAAATGTGCCGGGTACATAACGCGCTGTCGTCTTTTCTACCATTCATCTAATGACACGTCACACCTATAAACTATACATTGCATTGTGTAAGACTTTACAATGGATGTCTTTATTTCTTGCATTATTAGGGGCATTAGCTGAATGGCTGGCCGACCACCCAGTGATGATCAGTAAAGTGCTGCCGTTAGTCCTCCACGCCTTAGGAAACCCGGAGCTGTCCGTGTCCAGTGTTTCCACTTTGAAAAAAATCTGTCGGGAGTGCAAATACGATCTCCTTCCCTATGCTGCAAATATCGTGGCCGTGTCCCAGGTAACAATTAGTACGAATTGTTTAGGCTTGTGTAGATAGAAAAATGCAAAGTTCATTTTCTTCCATTTTTATTTTGTAATTTTACATACCATATTTTTCGGTTTATAAGATGCACTGGATTATAAGACGCAGCCCAAATTTAGAGGGAAAAAAAGGTAAAAAAAAAATTGGGTCCGTCTTACAATCAGGTGATGTTGTTGTTGGGCGGCAGCGGTGGTGGATCAGGGTCACAGGTGGCAGGGGTGGTGGTGGAGCAGGGCGGTGCTGCAGGGGCTGTGCTGGAATTGCGGGGGCTGCAGGCCAAGGGTGCTGTGCTGTGCTGGGGCTGTGGACACCATCGTGAAAATGTTGGCAGTGTGGACCACAAATAATGGCGCCTGAAGTCGGCACGTGCACAGATGGAGCTCTCAGCTCAAGATCTTATCTGCGCATGCGCCACCTCCGACTCGTTGGTCTCCCAGCTGTGGACCTAAGGAAAATGGAGCCCGGAGGTGGCACGTGCGCAGAAGAGATCTTGAGCTTAGAGCTCCATCTGCGCACACGCTGAATCCGGGCGCCGTTATTTTGAAGTCCGCACCGCCGAGATTTTCAAGATGGCACCCGCAGCCCCAGCACAGCACCCTCAGCCCGCAACCCCAGCACATTGCCCGCAACCCCAGCACATTGCCCGCAGCCCCAGCACATTGCCCGCAGCCCCAGCACATTGCCCGCAGCCCCAGCACATTGCCCGCAGCCCCAGCACATTGCCCGCAGCCCCAGCACATTGCCCGCAGCCCCAGCACAGTGCCCGCAGCCCCAGCACAGTGCCCTCGGCCCGCAGCCCCAGCACATTGCCCACAGCCCCAGCACATTGCCCGCAGCCCCAGCACATTGCCCGCAGCCCCAGCACATTGCCCGCAGCCCCAGAACATTGCCCGCAGCCCCAGCACATTGCCCGCAGCCCCAGCACATTGCCTGCAGCCCCAGCACATTGCCTGCAGCCCCAGCACATTGCCTGCAGCCCCAGCACATTGCCCGCAGCCCCAGCACATTGCTCGCAGCCCCAGCACATTGCCCGCAGCCCCAGCACATTGCCCGCAGCCCCAGCACATTGCCCGCAGCCCCAGCACATTGCCCGCAGCCCCAGCACATTGCCCGCAGCCCCAGCACAGCAAAGTGCCCTTGGCCCGCAGCACAGCGCAGCTCCAGCACATCACCTGCGGCATTTCTGCTGTGACCCCTTTCCACCATCTCCGGTGAGCAACATTCGGATTATAACATTGTTTCAGCTCAGGTTTTTGGTGTTTTTTAGACGCACCTCTCATTTTCCTCCCAAATGTTTGGGAGGAAAAGTGAATTTTATAATCCAAAAAATACGGTAATTACTTGACCCACACAAATTTCTGTAATTTGTGCACTTTGCTTAGTTTACCTAAGCGCCTGGGAGAGGTTACAATTTGCACCTCTTGCCTTTAGGTGGTTGGGGGATTTGTAAAGTGCTGCGGAATATGTTGGCGCTATATAAATAAAATATTATTATTATTTGTAAATGGATTGAAAGCAAGTTCTGTCCCTATAAGAAATGCAGGAGCAGGACCAGAGAGGAAATAAGGAAAGGTAATATGTTAGGCGCACATATATATTTCCTGTGATGTGCACTAATAATGTCACATAATATAGTTTCTGATAGGGGGTGTAATTAATTATTTTTTCTTCTTTTGCAGGACGTGCTGCTGAAACAGGTGCACAAGGTGAGGCGTCTACCCCCCGCCCCCCATGATGAGCTGTGTGGGGCCAGCACTGGTATTTACGGCTATTTCCTTGCTGGTTGATGTCTTGCAGACCAGTCAGTGTATGTGGCTGATGCAGGCGCTCGGCTTCTTGCTGTCAGCGCTGCAGGTGGAGGAAATTCTGAGCAACTTGCACTCGCTCATCACTCCGTATATCCAACAGCTGGAGAAGCTGGCGGACGAGACGGTAAGTGGCGCCCTTACAGGGGAAGGGATTTCCACTTTTCATGCAGTGAACGCCTGGTCATCAGCGTCCTGCACCTTTCTTAGGTTTTGTTCATATGTCCAGTAGTTATTTCCATTTTTGGGATAGGAAAAAATACAATGATCCCGTATAGGATTTATTTACTTAAATAGGAATGAAAATGTCCTACGTTATCTTCCGTTTCAATTAAACCTGGATCAAAAAAAATGTGTGAGCAAAAATCTGGAAAATAAATAAACTATTCATTTCTGTATTAAATTTTTTATTTAATTTAATTTTATTTTTTTTAAACACTGAAATCATAATGGATGCTCTTTTAATGGATCCTTTTTATTTAAAGATTAGGCGGCTTTCACACTACGTTTTAACCCTGTGTGGGAAGGGTGTTGTGCGGGGCCTATCTGTGTGACCACCTGGTTTTGCCAGGGCGTCACAGTCAGAGAGGTGGAAGAAGACCTTACCCAAAGTCCTGCCCCGATGCATGGATAACGTAATCTTCAAAAATCTAGAGGAAGATTATTCAGCAACCAAAGATCGGATTTCTTCACTGCAGGTTTCCATGTAATCATCATCACAGCGCCAATATGGCCATTTTACACTAGATCCTGCTGACACCTTCTCATTAAGAGCTGCGTATGCTGAGAACACTAGAGGTGTTCAGAGTCCTTTGCAGTAAAAAATACATCTTGTAATAAAAGGAACGAAAAAAAAATGCAAATGAAAATCGGAAACCAAAGCGTCTACTTGATATGTGAACGGAGCTTTATAGACTTTACCATGTCTAGATCTTAGGGTTTGTTACAGTTGTATCTATGTAGACCATCCTTTTTGAGATAAATCTACAAGATGCACAAATCTTTTCCCTCTTCTGACGATTTCCACAATACAGCGGAACCTCGTGTAACGAGTAACTTGGTGTGAGAGTATTTCGCTATACGAGCAAATCTTGCTGTAAATGTGTAACTCAGTTTACGAGTAAGCTTTGCTGTACGAGCAAATACTCACCGCACACACTTCCGGTTCCGTACTTCCACCGCGCTCTGACCCGCACTTGCAGTCCGCACAACTACACATAAACACGCACACACACATATTATGCTCACCTTACCTTCCGTTCCCTCGCCGGCCTTCCGGTTCTTGTAGTCCGCCGGTACAGGATGTGTAGCGGTAACCATCGCGATGAGGGAGGAACTTCCGCTGTCAGCTGCTTCTGAAAGGCAGCGCGCTGACCAATCAGAGGCAAGCGGCTCCTGCCTTTGACGTCAGTGCGCTGGCAGCGGAAGCTCCGGCATCGCTCGCGATGGTTACCCGATACACATCCTGTACCGGCGAACTACAAGATCCAGGAGGCCGGTGATGGAACGGAAGGTAAGGTGAGCATAATATGTGTGTGTGTGTTTGTGCGTGTGTTGAGTGGCACAATAGGGGACCAGGATGGGACATTGAACAAGTTGTGGAATAAATTGTCTGAGCTTGCATTATTTCCTATGGGAAATCTTGCTTTGCTAGACGAGTAACTTGGTTAATAAGCCACTCCCAGAACGGATTGTTCTCGTAAAGCAAGGGACCACAATAGTTTGGCGTTTGTAAAATGTATCAGCATTGTGTCCTATAAAGAGTCCAAACTGATGACCGCACAGAAAATGTGTGTACACTGGAAACAAATGTAACAAACGCTCAGCTGTGAGTAGTTCTCGTTATGTAGGTGCTGTGTGCAGTGATAGCAGCCGAGCATTTTATTAGGGTTTGAAAGCCATTCTAAGAGAAATTCTGTGAAGATATAACCTTAACGCCGCATGTTCCTTGTAGTGATTGCAGCATCTAAAAGTCGTCTCATGCAAAGTTGCAAGTATTTTGCATATTCTAAATTGCATTTTTATAAATCCCCTTACATTGCAGTCAGTCCTGCCATACCTGTGCAGTTTTTTTTCCCCTTTTCGTGTCCATGAAAATAACTGCAGCATTTAAAAAAAAAAATAAAAAAAAAAAGAATGTCAAAAATCAAATACCGTATTTTTTTTCGGATTATAAGACGCACTTTTCCCCCCAACAAGTTGGGAGGAAAATGAGGGTTGCATCTTATAAGCCGAATATAGCTTGCAGGGGGGTGCTGGAGAGGGGTTACAGGAGGCAGGGGTGATGCTGTGGGCTGTGCGCTGGGCTGTACTGCGGGCAATACGCTGTGAGCTCTGCTGCAGTACACTGTGGGCTCTGCTGTGCTTTGGGTTCTGCTGCGCTGTGGGCGATACGCTGTGAGCTCTGCTGCGGTACAGTGTGGACTCTGCGGTGCTCTGGGTTCTGCTGCGCTGCAGGCAATACGCTGTGACCTCTGCTGCGGTACGCTGTGGGCTCTGCTGGGTTCTGCTGCGCTGCAGGGCGATGCGCTGTGAGCTCTGCTGCGATACGCTGTGGGCTCTGCTGCGCTGTGAGCTCTGCTGCGATACGCTGTGAGCTCTGCTGCGGTACGCTGTGGGCTCTGCTGTGCTCTGGGTTCTGCTGCGCTGCAGGCAATACACTGTGAGCTCTGCTGCGATACACTGTGGGCTCTGCTGTGCTCTGGGTTCTGCTGCGCTGCAGGCGATACACTGTGAGCACTGCTGCGGTACACTGTGGGCTCTGCTGTGCTCTGGGTTCTGCTGCGCTGCAGGCGATACACTGTGAGCTCTGCTGCGGTACACTGTGGGCTCTGCTGTGCTCTGGGTTCTGCTGCGCTGCAGGCGATACACTGTGAGCTCTGCTGCGATACACTGTGGGCTCTGCTGTGCTCTGGATTCTGCTGCGCTGCAGGCGATACACTGTGAGCTCTGCTGCGGTACACTGTGGGCTCTGCTGTGCTCTGGGTCCTGCTGCACTGCAGGCGATACACTGTGAGCTCTGCTGTGATACACTGTGGGCTCTGCTGTGCTCTGGATTCTGCTGCGCTGCAGGCGATACACTGTGAGCTCTGCTGCGATACACTGTGGGCTCTGCTGTGCTCTGGGTTCTGCTGCGCTGCAGGCGATACACTGT
The DNA here is from genome assembly GCF_048569485.1 of Anomaloglossus baeobatrachus. Lineage (NCBI taxonomy): Eukaryota > Metazoa > Chordata > Amphibia > Anura > Aromobatidae > Anomaloglossus > Anomaloglossus baeobatrachus. The sequence goes on from NC_134360.1 coordinate 244,934,930, forward strand.
GAGCTCTGCTGCGATACACTGTGGGCTCTGATGTGCTCTGGGTTCTGCTGCGCTACGGGCGGTGAAGCAGGGACCATCCTGAATGTCGGCGGTGTGGGCTTCAAATAATGGCGCCCGGACTCCGTGCGTGCGCAGATGGAGCGCTCAGCTCAAGATCTCATCTGTGCACACACTGCCTCCAGCCATTGATCTCCTACCAGCAGACTTAAGCAAAAATGGTGCACGGTAGTGGCGCGTGCGTAGATGAGATCTATGCTTGTGATTGAGTCTGCTCATGCGTTGACTCCTTGCGCCATTTCTTTGAAGCCCGCACTGCTGACATTCAGGATGGCGGCCCCTGCCTCTCCGCCCGCAGCGCAGTAGAGCCTCTCAGCGGTGCCGTCCACCGCGAGCATCTGGGACACCCGCTGCACCAACGGCGGCGTTGCCCTACTCCAGCACCGCCCTTGCCTCCTCTGGCCCCCCGCTCTACCACCCCCCTCTGGTAAGACACCACCGGATTATGAGTCGGACTCCATTTTTTTTTTCTGTAAATTTGGGGTGCGTCTTATAAATCGGTAAATGCCGAAACATTTCCTTGAATGGCTTTGTTAAATGAAATCATTGAATGATCTGATTCTCTTCCCTTCGATGCAGCCCAACCCCTCCAATAAGCTGGCGATCATCCACATACTCGGGCTGCTCTCCAACTTGTTCGCCACTCTGGACATCAGCTGCCATGATGACGATCACGAGGCGACAGAAGTGAAGAAGTTGCCTGTGGTGCAAGGACCCAACCCGGTGAGTCTTATGCCCTGGACACAGGTGACACGGTCTCTTCGGATCCTCACCACCTTCGCATGCTCTTAGGTCTGACGTTTGGTTATAGGGGCGATGAGGGGAACCATTATTGAGGCCTTTCAGCAATAATTGTAAGAATAACGGATAAGAAAAGGTGCAAGATTTCCCATATAGCATTAAGAACAACAGTTTATTGACACTATTAAAATTTCCAAATATTAACCTAAAATCGGGCAAGGAGTCTATCTTCCATATGACCAAGTGCAAGCAAAAATGTTTTGTATTTGAAACAGGACATAGTAATGGTCCGATACTTTTTTAAGATCATATAACCTAATTAGAATAATATGCAATTGATGTACACAGCTTACGTAGTTTACATATAGCCAAAAGGAAATACAATACTGTATATAATTGTGTGCGCCATAGAAAAAGGGAAGCCCCTTATTTGCCTATTTCAAGGTTGTTAGTAAATACATGATTAACCCCTTCACAACCGACCGATTTTTCATTTTCCGTTTTTTTTTTTTTCCACCATTCTTCTGAGAGACGTAACTTTTTTTTATAATTTTCAGTCAATATGGTCACGTGAGGGCTCATTTTTTGCGGAACGAGCTGTACTTTTAAATGAAATCATACGTTTTACCATATAATGTACTGGAAAACGGCAAAAAAAAGTCCAAATGCGGAAAAATTGCAAAAAAAAGTGCGATAGCACTATTGTTTTTGAGATATTTTATTCACTGTGTTCACTATATGGTAAAACTGATGTGTGGGTGTGATGCCTCAGGTCAGTGTGAGTTCATAGACACCAAACATGTATAGGTTTACTTTTATATAAGGGGTTAAAAAAAATATCAGAAGTTTGTCCAAAAAAAGTGGCGCACGTTTTATGCCATATTCCGTGACTTGTAGCGTTTTCATTTTTCAGGATCTATGGCTCAGTGACTGCTTATTTTTTGCGTCTCAGGCTGCCGTTTTTAACTGTACCATTTTTGCGCAGATGCTACGTTTTGATCGCCGGTTATTGCATTTTGCGCAAAATTCGTGGCGACAAAAAAACGTAATTTTGGCGTTTTGAATTTTTTTGCCGCTACGCCGTTTACTGATCAGATTAATTGATTTTATATTTTGATAGATCGGGAGTTTCTGAACGCGGCGATACCAAATATGTGTATTTTTTAATCATTTAATTTTCAATGCGGCTAAAGGGGGATGATTTAAACTTTTTATGTTTTTTTTATTTTTTTTTTTAATTTTTCTAGTCCCCCTAGGGGGCTATATGGATCAACAATCCGATCGCTCTGCACTATCTGCTGATCACAGCTACAGAGCTGTAAACAGCACATACGCTCATTTTCTGCATCACTCCGCTCCGGGCCGGGTGAAACCGAAAGTAATTCATGTGAGCTACAGGAGTCATCACATGACCCTGTGCTACCATGACAACCACCGGAAGTCACGTGATCATGTCACATGACTTCCGGTATTGGCCGGTGAGTAAATGTTTACCGCTGATGCCATTATTATGGCGCTGTCACATATTGACAGTGCCATTTACGGGGTAAAACGGCGCGAGCAGATAACGATTCTGCTCATGCCTGGCAGGCACACATCTCAGCTGTGAAAATCAGCTGAGATGTGCGCCAATTGCGGCAAGCTGCCGGCAGCAGACCGTGGGCAGTAACACTATGACTGCTAGGACGTAATATTATTGTCCGCGGTCGTTAAGAGGTTAAAGAAGTGAACCTTACAATGGGGAATAGTGTCCACACCCCAACGCGTGTTTCGCCCTGCTTCTTCAGGGGGCATTTAATCCAGCTTAATCAGTGCATTCAGCATGTTGTCTCCCTGCGTCATTGCGGTGTCCTGTATCTCGGCAGGTTGTCCTGGTTTTGCAACAAGTGTTCCAGCTGATAAGGAAGGTTCTCAGCACCTGGCTGAACGACGCTCAGGTTGTGGAGGTAGGTGGGGGAGTGATGTGATAATAAGGAACATATCCTCCTGTCTACTTTATAATCTTTCTCGCTTTTCCTGACATTGTTTGTGATGATTCCTTTGTTATTATGAATGTAACAACAATACAACTGCTGATTATCAAGTAGAAGGTGACGTTCCCACGTCGTGGTGTCAGATTCCTCTGCATCTGTATTCTACCTGCAGATACATTGATTTCTGCCTTCATTTCCCTGCATTCTTGTTCCCTATCCTGACCTCTGCCCTCCGTTTTGCAGGCCGTGTGCACCATATTTGAGAAGTCGGTGAAGACGTTGCTAGATGACTTTGCTCCCATTGTGCCGCAGTTATGCGAGATGCTGGGTCAGATGTACAGCACGATTCCCCAAGCCTCTGCCATTGACCTTACACGACAGGTGAGTACTTTATCTCCCGAATGAAAGCTTCTACTTTTGTAAAAGGGCTCAAAATTTGTAAAGTCGGCTCATTAGGCTGCATCCGTGCAACGTCCAGTTTTAAAAAGGATCGCACAGGGAGCCTTCGTTATAGGGAGTCATTCACACATCTTATTTTTGTAACCGATACATTTGCCGTTACATTTGTCTCGGCGCTCGTCTTATTCTAATCTGTCTTAGCAAGTCAGACTCAGACATTCGAGTCAATGGGGATCTGTCCAGAATGAATGAAAAATGGCGGACATTCATTTTTTCCATCCGTTTTTTAAGCAATCCATTACTAAGTGTCAATGGAAAAGGGATAGTTTACATCCGTCAGTTTTTAAAAAACGGATAGCACGTGGGAGACACTGTCCATTTTCGAGAGGTGTTTAAATGCAGACTAAAATGCATGATCTGCTGAGGGTCTGCACTCCGTGTTATTCCTGAGATTATTGTCCAAAACCGTCCAATCAGAAAGTAAGAAATATAATAGAGGACCGGAGTAGCGGCATCTCTGGACCGCAAGAGGGGGCGGGTACCATCTGATTTTGATTTTTTTTTTTAATTACTGTATTTTTCGGATTATAAAACACACTCTTCCTTCCAAAAATTTGGGAGGAAAATGAGGGGTGCGTCCTATAATTCGAATGTAGCCTACCCCAGGGGGTGGTGGAGCAGGGTCACAGGTAGCAGGGGAAATGCTGCGGGCGGTGGACTTCGCTGCTGGCGGTGGACTGTGTTGCAGGCTCTTCTGCGCGCTGTGATCACTGTGTGCGGTGAAGCAGGGGCCACCATTCTAAAAATGTTGGCAGTTCAGGCTTCAAATAATGTCGCCAGGAGTTGGCACGGGCGCAGATTGAGGTCTCGGCTCAAAATCTCGTGCACATGCGCCACTTTCAACCTATTGATCTCCCTGCAGCGTACTTAGGGAAAATGGAGCCCGGAGGTTGCGCGTGCGCAAATTGAGGTCTTGG